>NW_015505596.1:97339-141258 GCF_001515645.1 Sinocyclocheilus grahami
TAAATTATATATATATATATATATATATATATATATATATATATATATATATATATATATATACATATCCTATAAACCTATAAATAAAAAAAAAATAAAAAAAATTCTGTATCCTGTTTGTTACCTCAATTCAAATTCTGGAATTGAACTGGAATCTCAATTCAGTTCTGAATGGTGCCCATCTGTTTATTTCGGTGCATTTACCCAATTGTAAATCGACACAGTGACTCTTTTGGTTATTCCCTGCTATGTGTATGCAAGCTTGGATGTCCAAACACCTAAAACACAGGAATCTAGCAAACAACACTTTGTTTTGTCTGGGTGTCTGTTTCGTTGGTCCAAGCCTCTGGATGTGAGCGGGTCAGAAGCCACAGCTTCCCTCAGTATCATGAGGCTCTGATTACAAGCTGTGATGTCTCAATAAAAATGCCTGAGAGAGAGAGAGAGAGGACAGAAGATTTTAGCGGCTGAGTTGGTGCAACTGTGTACCAGATGTTGAAAGTCATACCCCGCTCCCAGCTAGCCCCAAAGAGGGGGTGGTCTAGGCCTTGCCTGTGTCCCACTGATATTGCGGGCACATAAAACAGAACCTCGGCATACACACTATCAAAAGTCGAGCTTATACATTCGTGCTTATGTGTGGGAATGTATGAAAGCATGTTTATTGAAGGCTATGTGGAGGAAATGTCTTGCCTGTCATGTGTGATGTGTGTACGCCTGTTGTGTGTGTCTGTGGAGATGAAAGCATGTGTGGGGGCCTTGCGGAAGGGCATTCAGTGGGCTACGCAGAGGCCTGGACAACAGAAGGTCCATATTCAAATGGCAAACACTGAATGAATGCAGTCTAATTAGAGTGATTATAAGCCTATGATGCTGTCATGAGACAGAATAACTGCTGAAAGTCACTGTCACTTAAATGTATATTGTAAAATAAACATGGGCTGCCTTAGGTAGTCTTCAGCTCAAGAAAGAAAGAAAGAAAGAAAGAAAGAAAGAAAGAAATTATAGTGTATTAGGGATTAACAATTTTTTTACAACTACATGACTTTTTTTTTCTTAAAGTTCAAAACTATGACTGTCAAAAGAATTAAATAACCTAAATTAATCTCATGATTTCTGACCAGGTTTTAGAAATCAGAATGAACTGAAGTAGAAACATAATATTAGGTGGATGTGATTTTTTTAATCATTACGTCAAATATATCTAATATTTTCAAATACGCACTAACTTTGACTGCCTTAAAAACATTGGATGGATGGATGGATGGATGGATAGATGGATATCCCCCCCACCCCAGTCCCTCTTCTACAGGATTCCATGTTTAGGATTCATGCCTGTGGTATAACGACAGATTCTCCATATAAAAGTCGACAGGATCATGGAGTGTTTCAAATATTGCTCTCTGAAGACAGTTGCTGACAGAATGACAGGGGTCGTATTTATTTTGGTCAGGGAGCAGGGGAATTAAATAGAGACTCCCCTCTCCCCCCTACAATGAATGTAACTATGAAGAAAAAAAAGTGAAAAAAGACAGCCAGGGACTAGTAATGACTTTCACTCCCTGTGGAAGATTTACCACTGGCAGAACTCCTCAGAGACCACAAAAATGTAGGCAGAGGGTGCGACACAAACTGTAAAGCAGGTGAGAAATTGCATGAACTGATGCACACCCTGACTGATAGCTATGACTTTTACATGGTTTCTAGCTGGCTTCAGTGACCTGGTCTCTCTAGCAGGGAACATAAAGTTGTCTTTCTAAAAGCTGCAATCTTCTGCTATCAGGGGGCAATCAAAGTGACTTTCAAGTTAGAGGGTACCTCTCGATGTAAACACAGTGCTAAACATTCAGCAGATACTGTAGTGAGATTGAGACTCCTCATGGAGCTCAACAGTTAGCAAGTTACACATGCATGCTTATCATGTTTGCAAAGTTAGCTAGGCAGATTGCTTTGATTATTATTACCTATTCCCCAAAACTTCAAAAGCTTGTAGATCTACAAAAGTATGGTAGCCCCCTTTAAAAAAAAAAAGTTATGAATTCAAACTCAGTTATAAGCAATAAAGTTGTAATTGTGATATGTAATGTAGAAAATTATGAGCAATAAAGTTGTAATTGTGAGAATGTTGCAAATATGAGCAATAAAAAAATAGTGAGAAATTTTGTCTTTATTTAGGTGAGAATGTGTTATTAAAAAAAGTTATAGGTTATCCCTTAAACAATCTCATGTAAAATCATAGTTCAAGCCACTTTGGGTCAGGTAAAATAGGCAAAGGGTTGATTTTAGATTAAATAAGTGGCAAAAAAATCATTTCTTGTAATCAGCACCTTTAGAAAAACCAACCGAAAATCACAAAAGCTGCAATCAGTGGACTGGGATATCAATATCTCAACAACGTCTTATGAATAATTCAATAACAATCATTAAGGATCAATGACTATTGACTAACACCATTTGCTGTTGACCTCAGACCAGATGCCTATTCTTAGACACTGCATCTTCAGCCAGGCTTTAAATGGACATTTACGTTTAGCAGACATTTCTATCCAAATCAATCTACAAATGGTAAACAGTGTGAAAGAACTCAGCAATTAATCATACAGAGCCAATAACATTAGCAATGCCACAACACAAAGTTTAAAAGAAGACCAAATGGGAGAATATATGTGAGCTGCTGTGTGAATGCAGAAAAGCGTGTTGGTTGTGAAAAAGTGGCCTCCTGCTCCCATGTCATTCCTGCGGAGTCAGCTAATTAAAGAAAGATTAGTCCATTGGCAGACCAGTCACAACAGACCTGGCGCAAGGCACAGATCCCATCCCGCCAGCCAATTAGTGAGCTCCACTTGCCCTGGGAAAGTAGCGCACACTGCGCTCCTGCTCTATCCAGTGATAGCTCGCAATATTATCCAGCTGTAATTCACCATTTATCATTCCTGAATTTCAACACTGAGTCAGGATCTCATCGGGAGTCGTCATCTGCGGATCACTTTCTCCTCCGAGAGGCCCAAGTTTTGGTGGGAAGCACGAGGCAGCCTGACAGTTATTAAATAAATAAGTGCAAACACACACTCTCGCACTTATCAGAGGTGGCGAGAAGCATCCTCTATTTGTTTTGGGGGGCACTCTGCACAGGACGAGCGTAAGAGACTCACATAAGAAGTGAATTAGTTGTCTGTGGAAGCTCGCAACTGTAGCAGGAATGTTTGAAACTCAAAAGACGTTCAAGTATTAATTTGGATTTTGGTTTTCCAAACTAAACACAGGCCCAGAGTCAGATCACAGTGCATAATTAAAATGCTCGGAGGACAAGGTTATCCTGCCAAGCCCCCAAATTCAGTCCGCTAACTAACCATAAACACACCAGTGCCGCACAAAGCCGTGCACACATTAAAATGATACTCCGCCAGTGTTTTCTCTGTGGTACAGAGGGGCATGCCTTGCTGCGGGTCTCGTCCTGCTTCCTTTAATAACAGATTAAAGGCAATTACTCCTCTGTGGGCATCACTTTACCATAGTCTCCATCTGGCTCGCAGACTGGCCTGGACTGACAAGCAGAGTATTTGGTGTGTGTGTGTGCGGGGGAGGGGGAGGGGGGGCTCTTTCACAGTGCTACTGTTGCCTGGAAATCCGTCCATCCTCATCCGAAGAAGGGAAGGCAAATACAGAGGGTAGGGCTGCACGATTAATCGAATGTGATTGTCATGCGCATCTTGTCAGTAAAGCCGGTTCTGTAATCAGTAGTAAATATCCAGCACGTGCTTTCAGATGGAGCAGCATTTATTACACAGAGCCGTAGTTCACTGACAAGCTACGCAAAATCGCGTTCATAATCGCAGACAATTTAATCGCGCGATAATAAAATCGAAGAAATCGTTCTGTGATTATGAAAGCTGTTTGCGCAGCTTGTCAGTGAACTACGGCTCTGTGTAGTAAATGCTGTTCCATCTGAAAGCACGTGAAAATACCACATTTAATAACATGTTTTTACTCCAAATTCACTACATAACCTAAGTCGAGTGTTTGAAGTAAATCCTTCTGTGAGATGATGTGGCTTCTTACACAGAATAAGGCACGCAACATATTTCATAGTATTCTAAGCAGTGATAAAGGCTATGTCGATTAGCATTGCATTATTATATACTTTATTATAATAAACATTATAATAAGACAAACTCAGATAAACCATATATTGCCGTAGTCGTGTGTTTATTAGTCACGTTGAATTAATGAAAGCAGTTAAATCTTCTGTTTTTTCAGCAACCGCTATAGGGATTTCCTGGAGTTCTTCTGTGGGGTGTATTTGGTGTTTCCGCGCGAGAGCACCCTCTGGCCTTCGGATGGAGAATTACTGCTGATCACAGAACCGTGCTTCACTGAAAGATATGCATGACAGTCGCAGCTTCTGCCTAATCACGATTTATCACCTTTGCGATTTCATTTCGATTAATCGTCCAGCCCACTATCGTGCCCACGTGCAGGTGAAATATTATTCCTTTAAGGCCCCATGCTGCAACATTTACATTGACACCAACATAAGACATAAGAGACAAACATAAGAGACAAAGTGCAAATACCAAGACAACATATACAATAAATTAAAGGATAGTTCACCCAAAACCTATGCATTCCAAACCTTTATGACTTTGTGAAACACAAAATATGATCAGCTGTTTTTGTCAATATTTTGAAAGTAAATGGGGCCAAAAAGTCTTCGCGGATCAATTTTTCAGTACCGCTTCAGAGTTTCTATCCTGCTCCCGCTAAAAATAAGTTTTCTGTGAGAGTTCTGTCCACTGCCCATCCACAACTTTTTGTTTTGTCCTGCTCCCACCCACAAAATTCCAGGTAGAGATCGACACAGATTTTTCAGTTTTGTTTCAGTATGATTCTGACTCACTGTTATAGGCAATTTTTTCCAATTCCCCCACACACAACGCTTCTGACCTCACCTTGCTGCAATTGTCGCAGCAGGCAAAAGGTATCCAAGAATATCCAACCCTGCACCGGTAAACCGTTTATTTTTGTTGCGCAATAGACAAATAATTTTGTACTGTAAAACATAAAAGAAATTTGAGTAACTTTATATTTTGTGGGAGTCCCAAAAGTCACTTATTTTCCCACTTTCTGCGCACTCATCAGTATCTTCCCTTCCGCACTTAGCAATTCAAAACTTGTCTCGTGCTGCACTCAGTTGCCTCAGGACTCCTGCGTGAATGCAGACCTCTAGTCTCTAGTCTAACAATATTGGACTCAAGTGACCCCACTATAAGAACAAAAAACAGACATTTTTCAAAATATCTGCCTTTCTGCAGTAACAGATTTATAGTACATCAAACTTTAAGTTTGAATTGCAATTGTTTGCCAGCTGTTTACTACCTCAATTTAAAATTGTAAAGGCGTTGTGAATTCAACTCTTGCAAGAAGCCCAAGTGGGAAGATGTTACATTTAAAAGTGATAAAGGATCATAAGTTACCTAAGAAGGACAAGGAACTGTCACAGATATCAGGGCATATAGGAAAAACAATATGTTTCTACTGTTTCAGAAATGGGAAATCAATTGCACCATGCAAGGCTCTTTGGCCCTGAGCTATAGAATCTAGAAACCACAGAAAATCGTTAAGAGAAGTCAAGCATGCATATCACTGTGCTATGGAGTCTCACTTGTTCCTGAAGTAAAAATTTTTCCCGTATGTGGCGCAGATGTGGATATGAATGCACCAATATGCCATTCAATACACCATTTCTAGCTGTCTGAGAATCTGAAAGCCGCTTTGCTGTGAAAAGCAAAATTATCCAATAAGTCTCAATGTCATGTTTGTGTCTGAACTTCAGTCACACTAAATCCAATGTTAGGGAATTACTACTAGGATTAAGAGGATGATTGGAAGCAATAACAGTCTGAGTTGTTTACACAACATTTAATACAATTGGCATTAAGTAACCTGCTGCTAGTTGGTTGCAGAAATGCGAGGGCTAAGAACCTTAGTGGAAAACGTTTGCGCCAGGAAGGAAGGAAAATCTATCCTTAGGACAGCAATACTACTGACAGATGCTCCCTGCTGGAATATCACTCTACAGAGCACTTTCATGGCAGAATTCTCTTAGCATTGTTCTCTCTCTCTCTAGCATGTCTGGTCAGTCAGTTGATTTGATGACAGGGGCTGGGTTAGGTGCAAGCTGGAGCTCAGCAGGCATTTCATTTTTGCAAACAGCCGGGCGACTATTAATAAATTGTGTTTACGGCCCACTCTATACACCACCCCGAGGAGTCCCAACACGTTGCCTGAAAGAGGCTGTCTAGCTTGCTGGGAGAGCGTCGGCCTGGCAACCGACTCTCAGATCCTAAATAGAAAAGTGAATAATGGTGATATTCACCAATAGTTAGCAACAATATTGATTTAAGATTCCCAATCCAAAACAATTCTTAAGTTGAACATGACTGAAAAGACATTCACTCGTAACTCATTTTAGCGAATTCATTCAAACCAATAAAGAGAGTTACTGTATCACTGTATCTGTAATGTTTTGTCTTGCATATAATTTTTAATGATCATATTTATTAATAATTCATTTTAAATTATTATTACGCTTTTGGTAACACTACAAAATCATTAACATTATTTCATGCATTATGTATATGAACTAACATGAAATTAATTTTTTCACAACATTTATTAATCTGAAATTATATACTTTATAAAATTCTAAATTTATATGATGTTCATTTTAAAGTAACTTTCACTGAACTGAAATGTTAAAAATGTGTTAGTATATGTAAAATTAACATTAACTAATATTCATTAATGTTGTAAAATATTTTTTATTCCATGTAAGCTATTGTTTTTAATTAGTATTATTTAATTAAGTTAACACAAGTGGTTCAACTGAGAATCATTCCTTAAAGACTCAGATCCCACTTTATATTAAATGGCCTTAAATACTATGTACTTACATAAAACAAATTAGTACAATGTACTTATTGTGTTCATATTGTATTGCAAAACACTTTTGCTGCTATTGAGGTGGGAAACGGGTATGGTTAGGGACAGGTTTGGTGGTATGGGTAGGTTTAAGGGTGGGTTAAGGTGTAAGGGATGGGTCAACAGTGTAATTATAAATGTAATTACAGAAATTAATTACAGATGTAATTACATGCAGGTATTTTTAAAATATAAGTACAATGTAAAAACATGTATGTACACAATAAGTGCATTGTACCAAATTATTAATTTAAATGCAAGTACATAGTTGTTAAGGCCACTTAATATAAAGTGGGTCCAAGAATCACAATAAATCCAATTCTCCCACCCCTAGAAATACTTGAGGCTCTTAAGCAATACTAACGCCCAATCTAAAGTAACTGTAAATATCTACAGAAAATAAGGGCGTACTACTTATTGTTGCACTGGTGCATGCGAGTGGTCTAAACGACTGGTGTCCAGATGTTTTCATCTTTTCTTAAGATGTGCATCAAGTTCAAGCTAAGGCTAAAAGTCTGTAAATTATGTCCAGCGACATTTAAGCTCATAGAAATGGAAGCTGGATGATCAGATAAACAATGCCAGAAATACATTCACATCTAGAATTCCTCTGATGTTATTTACCTTCTCATATTTCCTGCCTCTGTCTAATCCATAGCAATCTGCAAGGTCTGCTGTTACGTAATCTTATACCTATTTCCACAGGCGGGTGTCTAGTATCTCATGTTATGTGCATTATGGTAACAGGGTCGTATTCTAGCACACTTCCCCACAGTCACCTTTTACCTAATTTTTCATCTTATGTAGAGCAATATGGCTGGCAGCAGGGCATACATAAACTTACACATGCATACATGTTTATGGTCTGGCTGTAATCCTATTTATGTCTCACAAAGTAATTTGTTATATTGCAAAGTAAAGCTGTGGTATTAGGTAGCATTCAGAGACTTATTTGCAAAGTCCTTGGAATCCAGTGTAATGTAAAGGTCAGTCAGGGGCTATGTTATCCTGGCCTCTCGGTTAATGAAGACTCTAGACCAAGCACCCTTATTCTTATCTAGAGGCTTTGGCTACTTCCTGGTCACCCATGCACAATAATTTCTCTGACGTACCTACACTGGGATGCAAGACAATAGGCGCGCTTCCATTACAGATTTGCGCAAAACTTTGGCGATATTTTATAAATGTCGATAAAAAAGTATTGCGAAATGACGGCGTTTCCATTAACCAATGTTATGTGACTAAAACGTAACTTTTTGCCTCTCGCGATAAGTCATGGCAACGGATTTTGGTGGGTTTTTAACGGATTGTGGCTATATTTATTCAAAGGAGGCGTATGTGTGTATATTTAAAGAAGCAGCACAGAGAGCCGCTTCAGAAACGTGCGTGGCACGGCTGGAATAAACACAAGCATTGAGTGTCCGTAATCAGCTTCAGTGGCCGTATCAGAGCCACACTGCACCGCAGACGTGTACAGAGTAAGCTTTCTAAGCATTAATGGTAGGAAAGTCCCTTATACTGGAGAGAGGCCACGTATGAAGTGTTTCGTGGAGGTTATAGTACATTGAAGAATGATCATATTACTTTTTACATACGCCATGTGACCTGTAAATGCGGAAAAAACTTTTCCATTGCAGTTTTTTGCAAATTATTCCTTTTTTGCATTGCCTGAAAAACCACCTCATGCAAGCTTAAAAACTTGTTTGCGATATATGGGCGTTTGTGCGAAATTGACACGTTTCCATTAGGTGTATTTTCAATTCTCAATTTAAATTTTCCCAATTTGAAGGGTAATGGAAACGTGTCTAACGATAGTAACAACATTATTTCAATAGAACATCAAAGAATATCTATAGAATTTTAGCAATATTTCTCTAGTAGATCCCGTGAACTTAAGTGCTAGTGCACTGCCTTAAAGGGGACATTGCATGCCCATTTTCCACAAGTTGGTATGATTCTTTAGGGTCTTCATTAAAAGTCTGTACCATACTTTGGTTAAAATTCCTCAATGAATGTGTAAAACAACCTTGTCAAAAACAGCTCTGTTCACAGCGACCCATTTCGGTGCATGTCTCTTTAAATGATAATGAGCTACTGCTCACCCCACTTCTCTCTTCCATGGGGCATGTTGGCACAAGACATGTGAATCTATCCATGTATGACTCAGAGGTGGTCTTATTCAATTAGCTAACTATCTATGTAGAAACCTGCTGCAAATTCAAACAGCTCGCTGGATGACACAGTTTCAGACTCAGACAGCCCATGAACTGTTTGCGTGTTTTCTTTTCAGCTTTTCTGAGCTGCCAGACACACCATAAACCTAACTAAATGTAAAACAAAAGCTCAAAAAATTGAAAATTTAATCCAATGTCCCTTTAAATACAACATAGAACACAATCAGTGTAATCAGATTTACAGTCAGATTTTTAGTGAATCAAAAATGTGACCAGTATAGCCTGATTCACTTTCAAATGATTCTTATGAATCGTTCTTCTTAATGAAACAAAAATATAGTTCACAACCCATGTAGTCCAATTAACTAACAAATGACTCTTATGAGGCAGTTCTTTTTAGTGAATCAAAATCATACAGTGTGACCAGTGTAGCCTGGTTTACTTACAAATGACTATTATCAATCGGTTATTTTCTCCAACAACATACAGCACTACCAGAGTATTCAAATTCATAAACAAATGATCCTTGTGAGTAGGGCTGTGAATCTTTGGGTAGACAGTGAATCGATTCAATTCACGAATCATAGGTTTTTCGATTCAATTCAAGAACGATTTTTGCAAATTCACAACGATTCAATTCGATTCGATTCACAATTAAATTCGATTTGATTAACGATTCGATTCTGCATTCTTTGAATGCATTCACTGGATTATTTAAATGCTTCCCCTAAATTCTTTAAATGCTTAGTCAGAGTGCAAATTACACAGCAGCCTTTGTGGTTACAGAACCATAAATTAGAAAAATATATATATTTTGTCTATTGTTAGATGCTAGTTTAATGATGGTATGGCATGACATGGCATATGTAGAAATTTATGTAAGCCAAGATTTTAAAAAAGAGCTTTAAAAGTATTATATAGGCTAACATTTTGTCACACCAGGGGCGTAGCCATCATTTCAGAAGTGACAGAAATGTCAAATACATTAATTTTATGAATGTATGTATGTATTATTATTATTTATTTTATTTTTTTTACAAGGAATTATTTTCTTATCTCTTACTTTGAATTTGCTATAAGAAATCAAATACACTGCTGGACAATAATCAATCATTTTAAATTTTATGATTGTTTTATATACTACAAACAATTATTTAAATTTTCTGCACAGAATAAGGTAAATATATATATATATATATATATATATATATATATATATACTGTATATATATATACTTTATAGTTTCTGTAGGCTACTGTAATAGGGGGCAAATTACACAGCAGCCTTTATGGTTACAGAACCATAGGTTAGGAAAAAACAACAACTTTTGTCTATTGTTGTCTAGATGCTAGTTTAATGATGCTATGGCATGACATGGCATATGTAGAAATTTATGTAAGCCAAGATTTTAAAAAAGAGCTTTAAAAGTATTATATAGGCTAACATTTTGTCACACCAGGGGCGTAGCCATCATTTCAGAAGTGACAGAAATGTCAAATACATTAATTTTATGAATGTATGTATGTATTATTATTATAAGTCAAAATTATTGATTTTTATTTTATGCCCAAAATCATTAGGATATTAAGTAAAGATCATGTTCCATGAAGATATTTTGTAAATTTCCTGCTGTAAATATATTCAAACTTAATTTTCAATTAGTAATATGCATTGCTAAGAACTTCATTTGGACAAATTTAAAGGCGATTTTCTCAATATTTAGATTTTTTTGCACCCTCAGATTCCAGATTTTCAAATAGTTGTATCTCGGCCAAATATTGTCCTATCCTAACAAACCATGCATCAATAAAGCTTATTTATCTCAATTTCGAAAAATTGACCCTTATGACTGGTTTTGTGGTCCAGGGTCACATATGTCAATTAGCACGGCATCATTCATAAATTGTATTTATTTATTGTGTTTATTGCCTTAACGCTTCAGTTCATTATGCTTTTTATACAGTTTAGCTGCAGATATAGCCTGGCACGTCTATGAGCACGAGATCACTTCTCTTTCAGTGCGAAAACTTCTTTATCTCATTTTCATAAAATAAAATGCTATAGTATTTAACTTTTCCTCTCCATCGGCGAATGACGATCCTGAAAGGAAACGCGCCCGATGTCTGTATGCTATAGCAACGAACGCTACTTTCATGCATCTGATTATCAGATAAACCTTATTAAACCTCTTATTTCAAAGTTGTTGTTAATGCTGTGGTTATTTTAACAGTTTTCTTCATACATTCGGTTCAAGGACATTGTTAAAATACATTTATAATTCAATGGAACTATGCGTATGCTTTAGACACTTACATTTTTGCTCCATCCCTGCAATAAATGCGCAGCCTTCGACTGCTCAGGTAATGTCATCGGTATGACCGAGAGCCATTGAAAAACTACAGAAAAGCAAAACTACTTTGCTTTAGCATTACTGGCCACGAGTACTATAGAGAGATCACACATCAGCTGCTCAAAAAATGTGTCAGTGAGACGAACGGATCACGAGCGCAATCCTGTGACAGTCACAGGCGGTAAGTAGTGGAGGGCGTGAAGGAGAGATGCGAGGCACGAACACTGTTCAAGGTCAACATTAATTCCTGCTTGTAGTAATTTAAAGTGTATATATTTTGAAAGCATTGAATCACTATAGATTACATTTTTGCTCCATCCCTGCAATAAATGCGCAGCCTTCGACTGCTCAGGTAATGTCATCGGTATGACCGAGAGCCATTGAAAAACTACAGAAAAGCAAAACTACTTTGCTTTAGCATTACTGGCCACGAGTACTATAGAGAGATCACACATCAGCTGCTCAAAAAATGTGTCAGTGAGACGAACGGATCACGAGCGCAATCCTGTGACAGTCACAGGCGGTAAGTAGTGGAGGGCGTGAAGGAGAGATGCGAGGCACGAACACTGTTCAAGGTCAACATTAATTCCTGCTTGTAGTAATTTAAAGTGTATATATTTTGAAAGCATTGAATCACTATAGAAATCGCGATTCATTCGATTCTTAGCGTTTTAAATCGATTACTGTCTGAAATCGACGATTCATGATTCAAAAACCATGTTTCAAGATCGATGCATTGCATCGTCAGGGTTTGTAATCGATGCATCGAGAAAACGAGTGAATCGTTACACCCCTACTTGTGAGCCATAGGGCTACGTGTGTAACCTGATTCATGAATAAATTACTCTTTTAAACAATTTTTTTTAGTGAATCAAAAACATATAGTTAACTAGTTACTCTTAAGAGGGAGTTGTTCAAAAAAAAAGATTTACTTTGCTTTGAATCAGTTTGACAAATGACTCACATTCTGAACTACAAGTTATCATTTTATTCAGTGATATCTGTATTAAAATATTGTGTCAGTATTAGGGATGTGAACGATTAATCAACAATCGATTAATTGTCGATAAGAGATGTTGATTAAGCATTTTTGCTTTGGGATGCAAAACACTTCCACGTGACCATATAACAATGTAGGGCTTCTATAAGCTTACTTGCAAAGTGATTTCTAAAGGTAACAAAGGAACAGCTTCATTCCGTGTTCAGTTAAGACTTTAACAATGGCTCACTGACCTCAGATGAGATCATTGAGACCAGTAACCATGCATCACAATGCCAGTTTTAATTAAAGATGACTATAAAATACTCTTGGAAAAGGTCAAGAGGAGGGAAAAATTCCTGTGGAGAGAGCCAATGTAGGGTACAGAAGGACAACGTGCCAGAAAATCACTATTTCCAACCTTCCTTCTCCACCTTACAACCACTCGATGGGGAAAAGTGTCATGTGACATGTCTGAACACTCATTCAGCAACTTTCTACAACTTTCGTGGCCAACTTTCTTTTTAGGGGAAGTCGTGGCCTAATGGTTAGAGAGTCAGACTCGTAACACAATAGGTTGGCGGGTTCGAGTCTCGTACCGGCTGGGATTGTAAGTGGGGGGAGTGAATGTACAGTGCTCTCTCTCACCTTCAGTACCACGACTGAGGTGCCCTTGAGCAAGGCACCGAACCCCCAACTGCTCCCTGGGCGCCGCAGCATAAATGGCTGCCCACTGCTCCGGGTGTGTGTTCACGGTGTGTGTGTGTGTTCACTGCTGTGTGTGTGCACTTTGGATAGGTTAAATGCAGAGCACTGATTCCAAGTATGGGTCACCATACTTGGCCACATGCCACGTCACTTCACTTCACTAAAGCAACTGTCATAGTGTCTGTGTACAAATGTAGGCCATTTTTTTATTTACAAATGATTTGAGTGAAGATGAATAGATTCAGCTTTAACGATGCATTCAAAACTGGTAATAGCTCATAGAGCAAAATTCAGTGGCTGTGACCTGATACTGAGGTGGACTTTATGGAAATTTAGATATAGTACAAGACTGAGGTACCTAAATAAGCAGTGGAAACTTTTAAGTTCAACTTTGTATTGCCTCAGGTCTCTGGGTTGACAATTAACCTTTCCATAATCAGTCAAAAAACTTTCTTAATGTGAATGTGCTGTCCTTTACTGACCTCCGAAATTGAAATTACATGTGTACTTGGTGTGACAGTATCGTAAGTCAGTGACCGCATCAGATTTAAAGGGGTCATATGATGCGATTTAAATTTTTCCTTTCTTTTTGGAGTGTTACAAGCTCTTGGTGCATAAAGAAGATCAGTAAAGTTGCAAAGACTAAAGTCTCAAATCCAAAGAGATATTCTTTATTAAAGTTAAGCGTCAACCATGCCTCCCTAAAACGGCTCGTTCCAACACGCCCCCACATGTCTACGTCACGATCTGGGAAGATTTGCATAACGCCACCCAAATGTTCACGCAAAGAAAGAAGGCTTAACTTTTATTCTTGCAGTAATATTGTTGTTGTCACCGCTGCCATGCTGTGGAGTCGCTGGGTGTTTCGTTGTGAAAGCGAAACTACTTTGTTTGGCCTTTCAAAAGAGGACACGACTAGAAATCAGTGGTTAAGTTGTATTTACAACACTGTTCCAGAACAGTTCAACCCAAATATTCAGATGTGTGCTGCGCATTTTATGGAGGATGGATGAGGACTGTTTCCTGAACCAGTAGCCTAATGCGTCTGTGGCACAAAGGCTATTTCTATAAAGTTGGGCAGTTCCAACTTTGCAAGGACAGTCTGGCGCTTCTGACTCACAGCCTGTAAGTATGACGTTGCTGTAAGTATGTCTTTTTTATATTTAAATAATTTGCCAATGATGATTCAAACGCGAGTTTTTATATTTAAATAATTTGCCAATGATGATTCAAATCAAAGAGATATTCTTTATTAAAGTTAAGCGTCAACCATGCCTACCTAAAACGGCTCGTTCCAACACGCCCCCACATGTCTACGTCACGATCTGGGAAGATTTGCATAACGCCACCCAAATGTTCACGCAAAGAAAGAAGGCTTAACTTTTATTCTTGCAGTAATATTGTTGTTGTCACCGCTGCCATGCTGTGGAGTCGCTGGGTGTTTCGTTGTGAAAGCGAAACTACTTTGTTTGGCCTTTCAAAAGAGGACACGACTAGAAATCAGTGGTTAAGTTGTATTTACAACACTGTTCCAGAACAGTTCAACCCAAATATTCAGATGTGTGCTGCGCATTTTATGGAGGATGGATGAGGACTGTTTCCTGAACCAGTAGCCTAATGCGTCTGTGGCACAAAGGCTATTTCTATAAAGTTGGGCAGTTCCAACTTTGCAAGGACAGTCTGGCGCTTCTGACTCACAGCCTGTAAGTATGACGTTGCTGTAAGTATGTCTTTTTTATATTTAAATAATTTGCCAATGATGATTCAAACGCGAGTTTTTATATTTAAATAATTTGCCAATGATGATTCAAATGAGAGTTTTGAGCAGTGTAGAGTAGGCTTGTTGTTTGTTGTTTCTCCGATCACAAATGCAAACATGGCTGGGAGACATGTTTACGCGGCGCGATACGCAATGCGTAAAAAGACAGTATAAGTCATTATAACCAGTAATTATGTCCCCACTGGATGCAACAAATGCCTCGTTTGTAATGGGTTTTATTGGTTTTGTCTTGTCTAGTGATGTCTGGATCTCAAACTAATCGTTCTATTTAACCGGATCTTCTTAGTGAACCGGTCGAACCAGT
Organism: Sinocyclocheilus grahami; assembly: GCF_001515645.1. NCBI lineage: Eukaryota > Metazoa > Chordata > Actinopteri > Cypriniformes > Cyprinidae > Sinocyclocheilus > Sinocyclocheilus grahami. The sequence continues at coordinate 112,617 of NW_015505596.1, forward strand.
TCACCAAATCGAACTGAATCGTTTGAAACGGTTCGCATCTCCAGTACGCACTAATCCACAAATTACTTAAGTTATTTGGTTTATAAACGTGCCTGACACTCCCTCTGACGCGAAATAAACCAATATCCCGAGTTACTCAGTTATTCCTAACAGTACATTGGCTGAACTGCTAAAAGAGAACCGATGATGGCATGTGCACGAGCAGAGCAGCTGGACTGAGTCTCGTCCTGCTGGGAGACGGCATCACAGTATGTTAAGGGGAGTAACATTTCCGTCACACGCTTGAGGCATTCGGCCATTCAAAATCCACTGAATAGCTGGCCAATCAGAGCACACCTCACTTTTTTAGACCAATGAGCTTTGTAAAAATCTACGCATTTCAGAAAGGTGGGGCATAGAGGAGAAACAATAATGTACAGTATATGGAAAATAATGTGTTTTTTGAACCTTAAACCGCATAAACACATTTCATTACACCAAATACACAAAATAATGTTATTTTTAGCAACGTCATATGACCCCTTTAAGTTTGTTCAGGTGAGCAGAATGAAAAAAGCTGCGAGGAAACGTCTCGATTAATTATCATCGTAAGTTTTCCCTGATAAGCCTTCCTGAATACGGTAATTATTTCTCGAGTAAACTTGGCCAATCTCTTCTAAAACTAAACACTTTATAAAATATGTTTCCTTGGCTGTATTTACTCAAAAAATATTTTCCCTCCGATTTGACTTCTCATTTTAGTGGTAAAATACATGCACCACCTACAGCAAATAACTCTCTCATAGAGAAAGGAAACAGAGTACCATTGAGGAAACCTGCATTTCATACTTTAAGGAATTCCACTGGAAGGAGAGGAGAATAAGTGAGAGAACACATACGCACTCAAGAAAAGATAGAGAAAAAACCTAAGGCGGGCTGGCTAAAGTGAGCATGGAAAAATGATAATAAATCATGAATGAAAATGTCAGTCGACACTGAAAACCCAAATCGAGGGGCTGTGGTTGGACGGCCGACTTTTCAATCCAAAAAAACAGAGCTCGAGATTAAACAGATGAGATGCCGACGAAAAGGCCACAGTGATATTTCCTTCTTTGAGTGAAGAAGGTTTGGAAATCTAATAAAATTGATGATTTGCAGATGAAATGGAAGATTTGTATCTTAAACAAGGGCTTGTATTGAAAGTATAAGGAGATCCATATATGCTTATCCAGTTGCACACACTCACCTCTCCTGCAATGTCGCATAGCCATTTTGCATCTCCTGGACTCTGCGATGGTTGGACATGGTATCGTGTCCTTTGGTGGCTTCTTCACAATATGCCGTGTTCGGGTTTCCAGACCCCACTTGAAACCACAGGTTTTGTTTCTTCTGGTGCAGGTCCCCCACTCACTCCACTGGCCCACCTCACAACCCTCTATTGGGTGAAATAGAACTAGAATTTAGAGAACTAGATGATGATGAAAACCAGTGATAGAGACTATGAAAAGTCTGGATATGGTAAGATACAATACAGTAATATTAGACCTAATGAACAATATACATTTATTTTAGGTTACAAAAATAGTATTTTTTATGTATTTTGTGGACTGAAGAATGTAATATCATAAACAGACAATGTTTGTAAAATCTAGCTTAAACTTAGTAGCAGGTTCTAGCTGGTTGAAAAAGGTCATTAGCCAATCACTCGGTGGTTGATCAGCCACTATGTCCCAAAAGCCAGCTTTACCACCTTAAATTGGTTTGACCAGTTGGTTGCTGGTTTGTTGCTGGTCTAAGATGGTCTACCTCATGCTAATGACTAACTTGGAAAAACTAATGACCATCTTAGCTCAGTTTCAAACCAGTTATCATGTTCCAGAACAGCCACCAGCTTTATCTGGATTCTCCAGTAGGCTTGTATATAAAAAAAAGGTTTACTTACCTCCACACTCCATGATGTCCTCCAGAGGAGCAAAACCCTCTGGACACTTTTCGAAGCAACGGCCCTTGTGCAAGTAAAAACCAGGCTTGCACTTTGTGCAGAAGTCTTTGCTGAAGCAGGCCTCACAGTTATCTATCCTACACCCTGTGAAGAAACAAGAGAGACAGACGTCAGTCGGGACAGCAGACAAACCTCCTCATCTGGAGCAGACTGGAGGGTGGGGGAGGGGATCGGTGTGAGAGAGGGATTATGGGTTGGGAAAAGGGCATTTTGATGCCTTGTGAAGCTTTTCTCTTTAGGGGAGTGAGATATTCCAGTGCAACTTCCTCTGACATGCTTGCTGAGCCAGGGAGTGTGGGGTGTGAGAGTTTAGGGCTGCATAGAACTCCAAAGACGTGATGACATCCGGAATGAGGAATTACCTCATCATGACCCCTTCACAGAAGAAAGGAAAGCAGAACACCTCCAAGCATTCAAGAGTTAGAAGGAAAGTTTTATTCTCATTCCCTCTCTTGACTGAGCAAGCGCTGGCATACTTTATTAGCATAAAATCATTACTAGCATGACATTTTAACAAATAGTTTTTTATCAAGAACATAAAATATCAGCAAGAAACTAGCATAAAATCATTATTATCATACAATTTTAGCAAATAATGAACAAGAATATATCATAAAATAAATTATTACCAAAAATTAACAATTATTAACAATAATTTAGCATAAAATAATTAGTAGCATAACATTTGATAAATTATAAAAAATAACTTAGCATAAAATTATTATTAGCATAAAATCTTAAGTTTTCAACAAGAATTTAGCATGGAATCTGTATTAGCATACAATCTTAACAATATTTCACCAAGAACTTGGCATTACAATTATTAACATAAATCTGAGCAAAGTTTTAACAAGAAATTAGTGTAAAATCAGTATTAGCAAAAAAACCTTACATTTTCAGCAAGAACATGATATAAAATCATTATTACCACAAAATTGAGAAAATAATTAACAAAAATGTTGCATAACATCATTATTAGCATAAAAACTGAGCAAAGTTTTAACAAGAACTTAGAATAAAATCCTTATTAGCATAAAATCTGACCAAACGAAAAAAAAAAGGATAATTTAACAATCATTATTCATGTGCAAATTTGGCATATTATAAACATAAACTCAGCATAAGAACACATTTAGCATAAAATCTTATCAATGTTTTGGCAGGAACTTATCTTAAAATAATTATGATAAAAAACGTATCATTAAGATAAAATTTGAGCAAATTTACTAAATACTTTTTTGCCCCACTGTATATATATATATATATTTTATTTTTATTTTTATTTTTTTTAAAGGTTGTAGTCTAGGCCTATGTACAATAATCTAGTCCGGGACATCATGAAGTTCTGCTGTGTTAAGATCAGAGTTGGGCGGAAGGGAAACAAGGGTCAAAACACCGCGAAGGAGGCAATACCACCACAGCGATCCTCCCATGCCCCGCCTTGCCACAGCATATCAAGGGCAGTGTGCCAGCATGTCATCAAGTTGTGACTCTGCAAATAGCACGTCAGGCAGAGCGAAATTACATGAGCCACACCAACAGGGCGATGCGCTGGCCTGCATAATTAAAAGGAGCCACTGAGAGCTGTCTAATTTATGGTGCTTCTTAAAAGCTTCTTCAGACGCTGATTGCCTGATAGGCACTGGAACTCAGCTATCCACAACCATGTGAAGCTGGTTGCAGGTTCCACTCAGGTAAGTCAGGGCACCTGTTTGTGGCAGGAAATTGGTCACTTTTACCGGTCTGCAGGTAAGCATGCATTTCAAAAAGGTTTTGAAAGAGAAAATCTGGCACATTACAAAGAGATAAAGATTGTGCTTTAATCTCTGACCCTCTCTGGGTTTTGTGAAGGTTCTCACCATCACACCCCCCTAATTAGACCATCTCCAGCTAACCAGCCTGTCTCCTTAACTACATTCCTTCCCAACAAACGAGTCCTTCCCCTTCTTCCTTTGAACCCCTGAAGTCCCCGCCCACTTTTCCTGATCTCTCACGCTTTCTTTAACCAGTCCAAAACAATCTCATGCAGAGAAAATAACACACACACACACACACACACACACACACACACACATATTGCACTCCAACAACCATAATAACCATCATTATCACTCCCAGGCCAATGACTTTGATACGGTATTTTTTTACCTTTTGCCAATTTCAAAACCAATATTTCTAGTCCTGTATGTCCTTAATGACAAGCAACACTCCTTAAGCCCAATTACATACACAATAGGTCCAACCATAATATTTTATTGCTTAATTATTAGCAGAGAGATGACAGGAAATCTTAGGAGAAATTATGCAAGGATGTTTTCAGCTAGCCCAGTTCTGATTCTGCTTCGCCCTGCCAAAATTTTCACTGGACCCGATACTTTTTAAAATTTATTTTTCATTGTTGTTATTATTTATTTTTACTTTTATTATTTATTATAATTTTTAACATTTTTCTTACATTTTTTCTTCACAAAGAAAATATTTTTTCCTTTACAAAAAGTCAGTGGGCCATCCTTATTGTTGAACACTATTACAGAGACGAGACTCGAACTTGTGGTGCCACTCGTCATGTTCACATGCATTCTAACTGCTAAATCATAGTTGCAACAAATGTAATACACACTTAGACAGAACCGAAGAGACACACAGATTAAAGAGACAAGCCGCAGTGTCTCGTAGTTTTGCTGTACGGCAAGAATGTAAAACATGCCATTTAAAAAGAAAAAAAAAGAACAACAAGAACAAAAAAGTACATCTTCATCATGTCATTGTCTTTAACACCCTTGTCTTTACATCAGCCAAGACACCGGGGCAGAACTGCATCTTTTGTTTGATAAACACGTGCTCTGGCTGGTCGAGTTACGCTGTGCTGTAGAGATCTTGGCGTGGAGTCTGAGGAGAAGAAGGCCACACAGATGGATCCACTCGCTTTTGTTCCCAAAGTAATCAGAGCTCTGGGAGTCTCTGTGTCCTTACATGTCCAATCTATGACAGTGAGCAACAGCTAATAAATGAGCTTTGTAACAGAAAAGCCGCCTCTGTCCTCCGCCTGATATATTGCAGCCATAGGGAGGCTGTCATCAAATTTTGGATCTCTTACTTCAGGGAATTGAGCAGGAAAAAGCAAAAAGAGCATCTATTGGCACACGACTCAGACAGTGATTGGACTGACTCTTCGTGAAATGTCATTTGTCATCCATGATCATGTGCAGATGCTGCAATATCAAAAATCACTGCATTGGAATATTAGTAATGGTATACGTGTCTATGAGTGAATCTGATGAGTTTGGGTTTAAAAGTCTCAACTGTAGATAGAGTTTGAAACCCCTGGGCTAGATGAAGCCCTACTAAAAAAAAAAAAAAAAAGTTCTTGAGATGCAATGAAGGTGGTCTTCCAATAGGATTAACCTTGGTGCCTCTTTTGAAGGCCTAGATGATTACAGGAGACTAATATGACATAATTAGATCACTTGTTCTCACACACACATGGGAATAAGGACAGACGGTGGGAATCTGATGAAAGCCCAATGCAAAGAGGGACACAAAATAAGCCTAAACAGAACATTAGAGGAACATGAAATTGCCTACTCCGCTGCAAACTGTTGCTTGAGATTTATGTTTGTCCTTTATTTCCACTTGGGTTTCAGTGTGGTTTTCAAGTCAAGTGCATGCTGAGTTGAATCATCAAGCTTTAGGGGTGATCTAATCCTGAAAGACTTGTGGCAGGAATGCCTTTCTGCTGTGGTCTGGATGAAACAAAAAACAATAAAGCAAATTATACTGTGGACATTCGAGCCATTGTCATATTCAAGCGGTTGCGAACCACGTTAGCCAGGGCTGTTGAAAGTTTACTTAATTTGTAAGCAATTAAACATGAAACAGTAACTACTTTTTCAACTAAAAATCAGCTTTTAAATCCTATATGGCAGTGCCTTGTAAACAAGGGGTAAATTTGGTAGCCAGTCTATGTATTGGTCACTTGACCAATGCATAGTAATCGGCAGCCATCTATGGCGCAAAATGGATGCCCATGTTTGGGGAGTGCTAAACCCGGGCCGCATTTCTCCATTTCTCATATTGAAAGTGCCTCGCTGAAAGAGCCTGTGCCATCTGACCTGTTTTGTTTATGGTGAACATATCATGCGGTTGACTTTCTCACACCCAAAAATGTCATCTTGCTCTGCCAGTGGGTACAACAAGCCCTCTGGGTTTTTCATGAGGACCTTGGAGCATCTATTTGCATTGTACACATTTCTGCAAGAGAGGAAGCTACTTGCAAATTAATTTAGATACTAAAAGGATAAGTTCACCAATTTTAAATCAGTTTTGTGACTTCTTTGGAAGTCTCAGGACCATAAAATGTTCATCCAAGCATTGAATTCAGTCCGGTGTTTAGCCAGTGAAAAAGAAATTTAGATTCTGTTACAGAAGTGCAAGCCAAAATTCAAAGACTTGCCAAAATACACAAAGACAGACAACGGGGGTAAAACAAGGGTAAACAATGGCAGTGTTTTTACAAGATTGAGGAATTTGATGTAAAGTTTGGATTTCAATCGATACAACAAACTTGCAGAGTTTCTTCTCGACAGGTAAGCTAAACTTCAAGTTAAAAGTATTCATAATATGTTTGACCTTTGATTGAAAGTAGCCTAATTTTACCTGTTCACTATTATAGACCGGTTAGAGCTGTTTGTGTTGTTGAGTTGGGGAAGATGTGAAATGGGTAATTGCAAAGGTTGTCTGAAAACATGCTTTATTTTTGTAGTTCAGCTAAGTGACACTAGAAGCACAAAAATGGCTTAGTTCACCTTTAAGTCACACATAAAAATTTATAAATGTCATTGCATTAGCATGTCATTGCATCAAACCAAGTGGCAATATATACAACAATATATAACAGCACAAATAAATACAAGTAATTTAAATAAAAACACATTGTGGTTGTCAGGCATTAATAGTTAAAAGTCCAATTGGTTGGAAAGTCATTCTAAAAGCAGTTGAGAAAAAGTCTAACATCAATTGTTTACAGATGCCACTTGGTTTGATGTTTTGTTTTTAAATGCAATGATATTTATTCCTATTAAGTGTGGCCTAACAGTCTATTTTTTTGTAGACCACAATAACAATAACAAAAATGACAACTATTAAAGTCTCTATAAATGTAGAGTATATTAAATTGAACTTTACAAGAGCCATCTAAATTTTCAATGACCAAACAGACCTGTAAAACTGGGTTAAGGATAGGTGTACAACTTTCACTGTCTGACAAATGGAGTTCTCTGGTGTGAGAGTAACACAGAGGGGCCAACAGCAACTGTTCTTTTGCAGGTCCCAAATGACATCACTTTAACTGCAACCCATTCTATCCCAGAGGGTACGGGACTCATTACCTTATTGGAAGAACATATTGTAGAATTGTGTTGATTCTTTAACTACATTTGGGTACCACTTTAGGCAACTAAAGTCTTTTTGTGTGGCTGAGGTCCACCAAAACTACCTGTAAAACTCAGAAGCTTAGGAAGCTTTCGAACAGACTTACTCAGGTGCCTGCATTCGACCATTTAAAATAGTGACAAAGTGGGAATAATTACAACAACAGAACAATAAGAACAGATTTTACAATACCAGGGACGATAAAACATAGTATCAAATTGGATGAAATACATATACTAGTCCTGGATGAACTGTGATACTTGAACTACACGTCTAGGATATTGGCAATCAGAAAGCTTTAAAAGGGTTTCCATATGAGTAAAGAGCGAACAGAGAACTTCACATGTGGACAAACAGGAGGTCATCTGGGGCCAGTGTATTTCATTCAGTGGAAGGCTGCTTACTAACATAGGCTATAAATCACATGAAAATTATTTCATAAAGTCATGAAGTCAGCATTAAAACTCACAGCCCTGCCTCCGTGAAGAGAAGTATCAGTAAGCTGTTAAGTACCTTGATGGCTGCTGTAAAGGTTATGGTTGAAACTAGTTTCTACTTGCAAGTTTTATCCTAATTCTCAGGCTGGAACCGTTTCATGTATTCACGAGAAAGAGGGCTTGGGGGGTTTCCTTGTGGTGACACTGAAATACTTCAAATATAAAAGGAGAATAGGAGGGTTCAAGATCGATGAGGAAGAGGGCTTTCACTTGACAACCTGTGGAAAAACTGATGGTACCATCGCACCATTTCTCCCTACATTCAGAGTGTCTTTTCTAGCATTTATCTATCCTTCATCCTTCCCACACCCTCTCTTTATCTGGTTAGCTTCAGTGGTAGGCTGAAGCAGTGTATGGGAGCAACTAACCAAAAGCAGAGAGGCTACTAATTTATATTTCATATTTTATCGCAAACACAGTCAAACAATCTAGTGAGATCAGGTAATAATTAAACATGCACTCCAAATATGACTTTCTGTAAACTGATTTTTCTGAACACTGTAAAGACAACAAACCAGTTAAAAGAAAGAAGAAAAAAAACACTCAATGACAAATTAATACGAATCAACGGTCAGTTGTGTTTCTGAAACTCCCTGCACTGTATTTTACGTTTTCATCTTTGCAATGAAATAAGTATTGTAATATTACAGCAAAACAGCTAAATCCAGCTTTTTGTTAAAGTTTTCAAATCAGTTATATAAATTAATTAAATTACAAATGAAAATTTATATAAATTCTTTTTTTTTTATTAGTTGCATTCACTGCAAATTTAGGTGTATTAATACACTGGGTATGATGTTGCTACACTAATTGATATCCTAATGATATTTTTGTGCCAGATAATTTCTGCTCTTAAAGAGACAGTTCACCAAAAACTGAACATTTTGTCATCATTTACATGCCCTCATGTCATTTTAAAGAAGTTTTTTCTTCTTCTGTGAAACAGTGTTATTTTAGTATTTATTGATTAATTAATTGATTTAATTGATTAATTAGCTTTTTATCAGTTTTATTTAGTAATTTTGTTGTGTTTTTGTAATTTTTGTTTAACTCTTAATGCATATAAATTCTAAAAATGCCCATAAAAACGTAAGCGCACAATTGTGTCGGTTAAACTTTTTCGTCTGCTTGTTCTGAGGCGCAAGTAATTTATTATATACGAAAATTATTATATTCAGAGGTTTCTCCTACTTTTCTTAGTGATATTTAGTGCCAGTTTATCAGGAAGTGAAGATTTTGTCCTTTTTGACTCGATGGATGGAAATGGTGCTTAATTCGCAAATGTTTTATGCGATATTGCAATTTTGCGCACAAGTTAAATTCTCAACTTTGGATGGAAACATAGCTATTGACATAAAAGGGAGTAAATTATGACAGAATTTTTTTTTAATTTTAGGTGAACTATCCCTTTAAGTCAATTGACCCTTTGCAAAGACCCGCCCCCTTAGTTACTGTTGCTATGTCCGTCAAGCCATGGTGCTCTCACGCCACACATCATGTTCTCGCACAGTGAAAAATACATCGCGCAGCAAAGAGGACACTGACCACGCCAGAGGTGGGGAACTCGAGTCACATGACTTGACTCGAGTCTGACTCGAGTCGCAAATTTAAGGACTTGTGACTTGCTTGACTAAATAAAGAAAATGACTTGACTTGACTTGGACTTGAGATCCAGTGACTTGAGACTTGACTTGATGATGCCATAGAGTAGGCCTATCATAGCCTTAAATGCATAGCTGTCAATTTAGTTCTTATTATAAAATCAAAGAAATCAATAAGTTATAGGGGAAGCCATGACAATAGTTTTCAAGAACAATATGTGACTTGAGACTTGCTTGAGACTTGATGGTAGGGACTTGAGACTTGCTTGAGACTTGAACATGTGTGACTTGCCCCCACCTCTGGATCACACACCGACAAACAAGACAGAGCAGGTTACATTTGGTAACCTCAGCTACAGTCTCAACTTTTAAATTTTGTAATTTTTTAAGAACTTCAAACAATAAATACCTTTTTGTGGCTCTTTAATGTGTTGTGACAGATCGCTGTTGTGCCTCAGTTCAAATGTCACGTGCATCGATTAACTCTCCCTCTTAACTAGTTACAACACGAAATAAACATGAATGAATATCAGAAGTAGGGATGCACCGATACCACTTTTTCCAGTACTCGCCCGATACCGATACTTTTATTTTTGGTACTTGCCGATACCGAGTACCGATACCAATATTTTTATTGCATTTGTAAATTTTTTAAATATTTGGTACAGAAACCAAAAGAATATGTATAATGTTAGTTGGTTAACTTCATTTATCAAATAGATACAGTCAAACCAAAATTTATTCAGACACCTTCAACATTTCTCACATTATCACAGTTTATTCGCTATAGTTTAGAAAATGGTAATAAAATATAACAAGAACTCAGAGTTAAACTGTGTCAGAACAAATTCAGCTTGATATTGTTAGATAACTTTGATAGAAAGGTATGTAATAGATTACAATCAACCAAAACTTAGACAGCTGTTAGTATGCAGTATTTACACAACTATCAATACTTGATAGTCAAAAGGGCAACCTTTAGCCTTAATGACAGCCTGTAGTCTCCTGGGCATGCTGTCACCCAGCTTCATGCAAACCTCAACTTCAATGTTTTTTTCCAGACTTGGTCTGAATCATTTTTGGTCCCAAATTTGTATCAGTTTTACTGGTAGTCCACTGTATGAAGAATTTTTGGGTATGATTTGTCACAGTTTACTTTATTTTGCTATCCTCACTTACATAAATGAACTATAGTGTCCTGCACCCACTAGTAAAAAAATATATAAAAAATTATATCTGGTCTCTGAATAATTTTTGGTTTGACTGTATATCCTTCGGTTATTTTTGCATTAAATGCCCATTAAAATGTATTTTACAAGTTTTTGTTACTTTCACTGTTCATTTTTTTGCTCTGTGGTACATCATCTTTAATTTAATAGCATTAGTACTTAGTATTGTAATCAGGCGCTTTGCTGTAATATTTTTCAAGTTCAAGTCCACCAACGTTAATCTACTCCTGTCTGGTTTGTTTGTCAGACAAAAAGGCAGATTCAGCGTTATGATTGGTCAGATCGTCTTTCAATCAAACTCCCGGCAAAGGGTCAATAATATAAACTTATAATTATATATTTAAATATTTAAAATTTAATTTACAAGTAGCTTGTAGCTTGGCAACAAGGTAAGCTTGGTTTCAAAGTAGATTCCAAACACTGGGCTCATCTTCTCACAGAAGAGGAAAGCCAGTCCAGCCCTCCTTCTACTCATTCGAGATGCTTGAGTCACGCATATGATGCTTACCAGAGGTAGGTCAGAGCATTCAATCTGGTGAGTGGATTTCAAAAGCGCTCGACCCCACCGCACGGCTCCAGCGGAAGAGTCTGCACAGATGTAGTGCAAACCTATCTCCTCTTTGCCTTTGTTTTCGCTCAGGCCCGGCGATTCTGCAAAGCATTCTTAAATGAGATAGGATCACACACACACTTAGGGTCTAATGATAAGCAGCTGCTGCTTAAGTGATTTCAGAGCCTGTTTTTTAAAAACATGATCAACTCCAATTGAATCCACCATTCCAGTCTCTTGAAAGAATGAAGTGCTGCTGAAAACCTGGACAAGAGAGAAAACGGAGCGACTTCGAATGGTTGCTGTGTGTTCGAAATTGTTCCCAGTGACCCAATGATTAGTTCTTGCACTAACCCTGATAGAACATCCCATTATGACTGACAGACACGAGGAGCTTAGCGAAGACGACAGAAAAAGCATAACTCAAGGAAGAGGGTCAAATGCGAAGCAGGATTACAAAGTCATGACTGAAACAGCGATCACATCAAAGTAGGCTTTGCGCAGAGATTTGATGCTACGTGACAATGTGAAGTTTTGTTCTGGGAGAAGTTCTCCATGAAAGGAATCCAGATTAACTGGCAACATATCAGTATCATTTAAAATCTAAATTCACCCAGGACCATGAATGGTTGGAGGACACGGTCTCAGAAAACAGCATGTCTTTTCCCACAGCTTAAGAACTTACAAAATGTAGGTTGATGATTTTGATCAGCGGTCGAGGATGGTAAAACTCTATAACGCTATATAGCCTCAATTGGTACACCCAGTTTATGGTAAATGAGGCGTTTTAACGTTTCCCCTCCTCCTCTTTTGATAAAATTGGCGGATAAATCTGTATCAAGTTTGTTGAGTGAAAAAGGACTCATTATTATACAGGGTTGTCTGTACAGCATCTGGGTTTATTAGTATTGTAGGTCCTGACACACTCCTCTGAGGTTTTAAGTCTGTCTGTGAGGAGTTTGGCTTAACAATCCAACTGGTTAGAGTTTTGTTTTCACATGAAACTCAAAGCCAACACCTCAGGCTTTTCACTTAACCTCAAAGGTCCAGAGTGTCTCAGGCCTGGCACAAATGTTAAAATAAGGTAATAAAATACAGGGCATGGAAGGAGAGGGATACACAATTCCAATAGGACTATTATAATGCTATCTGCAGACAAATATAAGAAATTTGTTTTCCTATTTTGCTATTGTTTCTAAGCATTGGTGACTTCCAACAGCCAACTAGTCAATTAATGAAATCGTATAAACGTCCTCCTGTTTTAAGGGACCTACATGATCTAAGTATTTCAGAAAGCCTTTAAACCAATAATGGCACATGGAAAATGCTGGGGAAAAATGTCAATATGCAAAGTCATAACTTTACAAAAATAAAAAACAGATTTGTCAGTTCCCTCATAACAAGCTTACAAGCATTTTTAACATCAAATACAAAGCAGTTTTACTTCACTTTAAGTATTCACAGTACGTGACGACAAAAATATGTTTTTACAGAGTTAAGCTCTCACTCAAATCCATGTTAAACTAGCGTGTTTGTGCATTAGGATTCACACACCAGTGCTACAAATAGGCAGTGTGTGTGTATATATGTGCGTATATGTAAGTGGGGAAGTGTAGTAAGTGTACAGTAGGATCTTACTGGAGCACATGTTGATCTCTGTCCCGCGCATGCCATAGTAGCCTGATGGACAGGCATGGAGACACTCGCCATACTGCCTCATCCTCTCCCTCCTCAGGAACAGGAAGAGCTTGGGTTGGCAGTTCATACACCCATTGTCCTTGGAACACACCGAGCAGCCTTTACAGATGGGATAAGCTCCAGAGCTAGCTGCGATAAAGCAAGACACAAAACAGATATGTTTACCAGCCAATAACACCAAAAAATGCTAAAGTAACATCTCCTCTTGCCAACACTCTCCATTTCATGACCACATGCCACTTGCGATTTCAGTACAAAAAGTGTGACAATTGTTCACAAATAGCGGTCGGTTATTTATGTGTATATAAAAGAAATTAAGTGCTAAAATACATTTCAGATGCAAATTTCACTTCTGTTGTAAAACATATGCATTTTAATAACTTAGCTTCAACCTAGCCAAATTATAACATTAAAATACACAAGAAATTGTCCGACTGTCTATATTTGCCGTTGTATGTAATCTATTTAACATTCTAATAAGCAATAGTTTAACACTGACACTTGTATGCAAATGTGTACTGAATAGTAAACCAATTTAAATGCAATAGCCTAAATACTGAAGCTTTCCTTAGTGTTTTGGTGGGAGATGCTAAAATACATGAAAATTACATCCCGTATGGATTTAATGTTAAATGCAAGTTTGTTGAAATACAGGACTATCGGCAACCTTCACCTAGTAGGGATATGCAGAATGTACTTAAGTAGTGAAGGAAAAGCACACATTTTTACTCAACATAACTTACTGTACACTTACACTTACTGAGGTTAAGTGCCTCGCTCAAGGGAACATGGTGATAGCTCACGACTTGTGTCTTGCAACCGAACCAGCAATGTTAAGTTGTAAACCCCTACACCACAGAGCAAGCTAACTGCAAAGTGCTCTGTTGAACGGTTAAATGTGTGGCGCTATAGAACTGTCACAGACATTTTCATTGACACATAAAACTTTCACTGACAAAAGAAACTGTCATTACTGTGACACTAGCGAGGCCTGATGTTTTTGCTGAGGAAACCATTTTTAATGTGAGCAGAACAGTGATTTGATTCAAAGCTCAACTCCTGTATGTAGAGTTCAACTTCAGACAGCCGCTGAAAGCCCAAAACCGCATTGACACCGAGCAGGATCATGTTGCTGGTAGAAGACAAAGGAGCCAGTAACAACCATACCGTTTCACAATAAAGGTCTCTTAATGTAAGTTCCTTAGCGTCCCCTTTACAGGAACATGTCCTTGGGTGCACACAATAGCTGCAAACCAGAGACATTGTTATTGATTGAAGCCAAGTTTTAAATATCACAAACCGAGATAGAGTAACAGTCCGAACTGGATGACCCACCACAATGCTTTATAAAATATCATGCACTTCGCTGACCTTTTTCCCCATTCCCTTTTTTCTCCTCATCTTTCCTTCAGTCTGAATAAATAATTGAGATTTAAAACAACATCGAAATAGTTTCTGCATGGCTTATACAAACTTTGTTCTTTCGTGTTAAATAATAGGCAACATTCATAAACATTTTCCATAAAATTATACATGAGAAAGCATTGAGAGAGATGGACAAACCATACAGGAGGAGTGAAGGTTTGCTATTTAAAATAATTCTTACTATTCTCAAACCTTCATCATTAGGCTGTGTCTCAATCTGCTCCTTATGAGCCAGCTCTCGTCAATGCTCTAAAAAGTTTGCTCCCTAGAAATTCCCAGAATGCACCTTAGAATCAGTAAGCACTGGCAGCTCACTATATTAAATGCAAATGTTGTCATGTTTATGCCAATGTTCAGTTGAACAAGGTCCTTCCTAGTGCTCAAAACTGTATTAATGATATACTAGCGGGTGAAGTAAGACACAGCCTCTTAAATGCTAATGTACCATTTCCAATTTTCAAATTTGAGAAAGGACTGAAAATATTACTCAAAAATTATTGACTGCTTTGGATCAGAGCCCCAAATATGTGATAACAGACATATAGTAACTTATAATAACATATACAATATACAACAATTACTTTTTTATCTGTTGTTGTGGAGGTAGTTCTTTAAAATATCAGTGATGTCAAATTATAAAAATGCATTCGTAATCATCAGACAATGTTTATTGTTATCTATATGCCACACAATCAATACTATAAGCTATACACATAGTCAAATTTACATTGTAAAAATGCAGCGTTGCCAATCAACTAGTCTACAACAAAAAGCCCAAGAGCTGATTAGGATGTCTACGTCAAGAGGAAATATTTACAATATTTTATGTATGTATCATGGTGTTTTTATGGTAATAAAATATAGGCAACTTTATTGTGTAGCTTGTTTCATGCCACGTGACATCACTGTTTTTGTAATGAGGAAAGGATCTGGACACATTTTTTCCCAAACCACACATAAAGGCATATTTTACACAGTTTGATCATGTTTATAGAAACCTGACATTCACCGTAAATTGGTAACAATCTCCTCGACTCAGCCCACACACTTCAGACCTGATTGCGATCGTAGTGCAGAGAACGGGCGGAAACCAGGACTGGCATGAGGTTGGAACTTCAAAAAGCTGAGAACTATCAGAACGTTTGCCTTATTGAATTTCCCTAATTGAAGGTGGTATGGCAATATCACAAACTGTTTCCCCTGTTCCTTAATCATAGGGGTGTTATTCCTTTCATCCCACTTTCAGAGGCAGTGCTGTTTCAGCAAAGCCTTGCGGCTGATAAATGATTTATTTAACTGCTGCTGTCAACATGAGCTTGAACAACACAATCGACCTTGAATGATCGCATATTGGTGCATTGATCGCCTAGCATGGTCATGCCATTTACCTCATCGCCTCGCGTTTGGTTGTTATCAATTGTATGGGATGACATTCAGACCTTGATGGGATTGTGTTATCACTGGCCTAGCAATTATAAATATAAAGAGACGTAAGACGTTTTTTGTCTCATTCAAGATTTTTGGATCAGCAACATGTCTGAGGACGGCTTTCCCAGCACTGACCACAGGCATGTCAAAAAGGAGGCTGGGAACTGGTGTGTCTAGGGCAAGGATGTCCAAGAGCCACCCTTGAGGGCCCAGTGCTTCTACGGAAATCTTTTCACCGCCAGCTGATTTATACCTGAAGTTATGACTGGAGTCTTCCATTCCACATCATATTTTCATCAATTCATGAGGGGATCAAATTCAAGCCCTAAACCAGAAAATATGATGTCTTTCCAATATCACTGTCGAATTGGGTCTTAAAGGGACACTGGGATCCAAGAGGGGAAACTAACAAGAAAAAGTGCCTCAGTGGGACCCTATTCATATTCTGCATTCAACTCAATTTATAGTTTATGTATAGGCATTTATTCGTCTTACTTGTGCAGCAATTTGCCCTCGTTGTTTAAATAAATAAAATAAAAAAACAGTCCAAGAAAAACCGAATGATCCGAATGGCTTTCATACATGCAAACAACATCTCCGTCTATGTTTTTAAGTCACTCTAGAATGCTAATTTTCTAAGTGTGGCAGAATTTAGAGTTCTATGTAAATTACAGTGGATAAGCCTAATTTGGCTGCTAAGAGTGTTTTTTGTTCCAAGAATCACACCAGCATGAGCTTTAAACTTTACCATAAGTCTGTCATGTTATCCTGCTGAAGTGTAACTTATTCTGGCAAGCTTGTATTATGGAACTAAAGAAGAATTATTTCAAAAAAAAAAAAAAAAGAAAAGAGCAGAGGAAAGCATTTCTTGTTTTAACGTCGCAAATCCACCCCTGAAGCATAGTTTCTACAACACTGAGGCTAATTTACTGTTCGCCGAATTAGTGAGAATTGTTTGAAAGACAGATTATTCTCTGTATCTCTCTACATAAGCCATAATGCTACTACTATTAAGTAAAGCGAAAGCGGCATCATTTGCAGTCCGATTCTTCTTAATGTTGCACATAAAACAGTTTTACAGATGCTTTACATGACATTGTCACAATGTACTGTAAAGATTTTGAAGTATTAGCGTTAAGTTAGAACTGTGATTTAAAATTTAAGGCACCAACTGAAATTGTAAAACACAATTTTAACACATGGGATAGCAAACTGGGAAAAGAAAATGTTTTTATTTTTTAACATGTATTTTTTTTTATGTTCTATACTTCAACCAGTGTTATTTTAGTATTATTTATATATCATTATATTATTTATTAATATTTTAAATTAGCTTTATTTCTTTATTTCTATATTTCTGTTTTTATTTTAATTTTACTAGTTATAATTGTATGTGCTTTTGCCATTTTTATTCGTTTTTTTTATTATATTCAGTTTTAATTTATTTTTATTTCAGTTTGTCATTTTAGTACTTCAACATAAACTTATTTTGTTTCAGGTAGTTGCCAAGACTACATTTAAAAAAAAAAATGTCTGTTGAAGTTTTCTTATAGATTTTTTTATATATATTTAGATTTTATTTATTTCAGTTTTATTGCAATTAACAAAAAATATTTTTTATAGTTTTAGTTAACAATAACAACACTACTTTAAATCACCATACAAAATCCACCACACTGATCTATCAAACCACATAATTACATCTAGAATATGGTCATGCTGAATAAGGCATTAATATGTGCTTTATAAGTACAAATAAACAGCCATACTAGTAATATGCATGCTAATAAGCAACTAGTTAGGGAATCGTGTCCCCTAATCTAAAGTGTTACCCAAAGTTCTAAATATTCAAAGTTCAAAGTTGTTAATGAGTAATAAGCTTCCCGTTACTGAGATTGAAGAGAAAAATCAGTAACAGTCTTCATCGCCTGGCTCATTTTGAAATTCTGTCATTATTTACAGTCCAAACCTTTATAACTTTCTTTCTTCAGTGGAACACAAAAAGAGATGTTAGGCTGCATGACAGCCTCAGTCACTATTCACTAATCAATAGAATTCTCCACTTGTGGAAGGAAGAATGTCTTACGGCTTTGGAACAACATGAGGGTAAGTATTTTTGGGTGAACCATCCATTTAGAATCAGAAACGCTTGTCTCCTATAATGGAAAAGCAACTGGGAGTATGCAATAAAACTTTCAGATCATCCACTAAAAGTGTGCCAGTCCCAAAATTGTTCCACATGGTTGAAGACAGTACATGGAAAACTGCATCAATCCGCCGGCATTTGTTGCATCTGACTTTATTTGTCATGGTCATGGGTATGGAAATCACACTTTGCTGAAGATTAATACACCAGAGCCAGAATGGTGGTATATGGCAAGGGTGTGCGTTTTGCTCTACAGGCACATTTCTCCTCCACTTTAGCAGAACATATGCTGGACTTCACCTCCGACTACTTTGCAGCTGGAAATAGTCAGGATTTAGACATCCATGTCCCCCCACCCAACTCCAGTTTACTTTAACAGATTGTACTGTATGCATATGTTTACAATTTAGGGCAATCCCATTACTTATAATGATTCTGCACCATGTGTCTGAGCAAACACATTTGTTTCACTGCACTGGCTTATTAGCTTAGTGAGAGTGTTCCTGTGATACAGGCCCAGGAGACATGGCAAGCACAGATAGATTTGTTGATTGGATCACCGTGATTGAATCGGTGGACTTGATATCCAAACATTCCTTGTAAGCTCGGGCACCTGGTACTTGTGTTTGTTTTCAGTTGGCACAAGACAAAAAGGGATTCAGACGACCTGAGGGCAAACCTGCTGACGTATATGCTAATACCCTGGCATGGCTTTTTAGTCCACAGAGAGATTGTAGAGCACACACACGGACTGATTAATGTTGACTTCTCACTCATTCAAGTAGTAATACATAGGAAATACAGTTACGGTCGACAATAATTTAAACTCTGTTTCTAGAACTGAATAATGTTTCCCTCATAGATGAAACATTTGTACATTTATTTACTTGATTAAAAGTCTTTCAAATTTGGGGTTCGTAAACAAATGGTTGCTGGTTCTATCCTTGCAGGGGATGATACATGAGAAAGAGTTAAAAAAACTGAATTAAAAAATAATAATAAAATTAAATAAAAAAAATAAGATAACATTTTGAAAAGTAGGTTATAAAACACTTGAGAGGTAAAATAGCACTTTGCCTGTTATGCATCTCATAGAGTGCTTTATGTGTGGGCCAAAGACGTGTAGGTGCCATAAGGTGCAAAAGGCAATCTGTCATGATGGGCTATGTGTGAGAAGATATGTTTTATATTTCTGCACAGCTCACTCTTTTGTTGGAATGGAATTTGTAAGTCAGCAGCTATTTCCACTCCATTAATTCCTCTCAGAGTGAGATGTTCTGTTATGTTCTCAGGTCTGTAGAAGAGGTGAGAAAGATATAAAATATTTTTCTCCATCAGTATTTTGGTATTATTTTCCGTATAAAAAGGTAAATACACTTGGTTAAAATTGTGTATTAGGACTTCTTTAAAGAAAACATATCTTGAATATGAACTGAATTAATTTTTTTTATTCTTTCCACTGGCATTATTTAATGAATGATTATATTCATATTTCTTAAAATCATTTAATTTGTAAACTGTGTAATTTATGCTTTAAAAATACTTTAAAACAACAGTAGCGTAAAGAAAGTGGTAGAGAAGCAAAGACAGGAGGGTGGTGGTGGAGAGGGTGGGAAGTGGAACAGCTAAAATTAGCACACCTGTTGGTAATTTATCACACATAAACCTCACACCTAATTTTCACACCTGTGGCACAATGGGTTCTGAATCCCACAATTCAGTCACACATGCTAAGAAGCTAACAGTGAGTTCCCTGCATGGAGAAAGAGCATCATGGACAAGGATCAAAGAAACAGTGTGCCTGGGATTTTTTCACACCACTGAGCATTAGTGGACCTAACAAGACCCTCCTTTTCCACCTGCCAGTGATCCAATCACATGCCACTTCATAATAATACCACCGCAATCCTACAATCCAATACAAAGCTACGCAAGAGTGATGATTCACCTAAAAATTAACATTCTTTCATCATTGACTCATCCTCATGTCAGTCCAAATCTGTACGACTTACTTTCTTCTGTAGAACACAAAAGAAGATATTTTGAGGAGCATTGGGGCCCAAACAATATTGGATGGACTTTCATATTTTTTAAAATATTTCCTTTAGCATTTGATAAAAGAAAGCGTACAGGAAAGTCATACAAGGTTTAGAAAGAACATGAGGGTAAATGACAGAAATGTCATTTTTGGGTGAACTATCCCTTTAAGATCAAAGGCATTACCCATGATGCATTTTGCCACTGCTGACACAGGAAGCAGAACTACAGAAAAAATCTACACTTAGGCAATGGTTCTCAACCAAGGGACCAGGGGCCACTAGGGGGCCTTAGAAAACTCCCAAGGGGGCAAAACAACTCAAGATATTTCTTAATTTACTCTGTCAGCAACTGTTGTTTGTTATTTGAAGAACCAGGATTCCCACAGTTCCCCAAACCTGGACAAGGAAGCTTAATTTCCTTCTAGACTTAAATAATATAATAAATTATTATTACAATTAATGTAAATTAATGTTAAACATTATAATAAATAAATGTTTTTTCTAAAAATGCCATGCTCTAAAATTCCTTCAAATATTGTTGGCCTTGCGTCAAAAGGTTAAGAAACATTGCACAAGGGTGGTTTTGGTGGTTTTTGGTGTGTTGCTTTGCGGTTGCTACCCACCAGTCTAAATGATATTCTGGTAGATATGACTCAGTTCTGTTTTTTTTTCTTTCATTTTATCATCGATCAGCAAAAATTATAGTTGAATCACTTAGAAAAGTAATAGCACACCTCTTCTTAAGCCACACAGTTTGAGGAATCATTCATGTCCTTAGATTTACTGATGAATTACATGTTATGTTTAATACTAACAGTTAAGAAGTTGTTCAAATCTTAAGTATGATCATTAGTAATTGTGATGCTCGCCTTAACAAACACCTCTAAAACTAAGTTTAGAACTATGAATGCACATAAAACTCACCCACACATGCATATACAGACACACTATCCAGCAGACCTCCCTCTAAAACAGTATTGTTTGCCTTCACGCCTGACTCTGTGCTATGCTGGGGAACATGAAAGGCATTACCTCATTAACCCTTTAACGAGACCTCTTCTCCACTTTCCTGGCTAAACCCTTCCCTACCAGGCCAGATCAGAAGTGATCCATAGGGTCAAAAGTGGAGAGCACCATGGGGGTGGTAGGCAGAAACATGCTGAGGAACCTCATATGGTCCCAACCACTGAGAGGGGACTTCAAAGCCTGATGCCCAAGACTGAGATTTCTACTCCATAAATAGCTTCAGAAGACCCTCTAAAAACTTCTATTGAGCTAATTAAGCAAAAATTCAACAGGATACCACGCAACACCCATGCCATCGACTTCAAAAACGCCACGCATGCCATCAGCGTAAGCTTCAAAATAACAAAAACAGGTTCTACGGTTGCGGTTTCCTGCACACATGGGTGACACAATGTATAAAATCTGTGTGTATTGTTACAAATTTGTCAAATCCCTGTGAAAACCTGGCAAGACAGGACATGCCAGAACACTTCCAGATACAAATGAACACCAGGGCAGGGTTTTATGTAATGGCCGCTCGTCTCATCTGCTCCCCAGGGCAGAGCATACACTAAAGAGCTCTGTGATAATCACTCAACTTCAACCTCTTCTTGCTCTTACCAAAACAGATCTGCCTGGCAGCCAGATACATCTCAGATACGGCCCCTGTGTGGCCCCGTACTCCCATAAACACATTGGCCACATCATGCAACTTTCCTCTTTTGCCTTTGAGATTTGTGTTGATCTCGACAAAGAAATTCCTGCTAAAAATGTTTGCTGACAAAATGATAATGCATCTTTGTAAAATACAAATAAAATATACAACTTGTATTATTTAATTGCTTTAATGAACAAACACATCCTATACAGAGTATATTATAAAAAAAAAAATAGTACTTTTAGTCAGAAAGGAGACATTAAATTTATCAAAAGTCTGTCACTGTCACTTATAAAAAAAACTTTTATGATGTTGCACATTTTCCTGTTTCAAATACATTCTATTCATTTGTACTTTCTATTCATCAAAAAAAAAAAAAAAAGAATCCTAGAAAAAAATGGATCATGGTTTCCACGAATATATTAAGCAGCATAATGGTTTTCAACATTGATAATAATCAGCAAATTAAAATGATTTTTGAATAATCATGTGATGCTGAAGACTGGAGTAATGGCTGCTGAAAATTCTGCTTTTCCATCACAGGCAGACATTATATTTTAAAATATATTAAAATAGAAAACAGTTGTTTTAAATTGTAATAATATTTCAAAATATTACTGTTTTACTGCATTTTGATAACTTCTGCCCTTGTAAGCAGATACTGTAAGAGACTTCTATCAAAAATACAGAAAAAATCTTACTGACCCCAAACTTTTTAATGGTAATCTACATTTTCACAAAAAATTAAGCAAATACACAAATTAACTTGAACTATGCATGCTAGTTAGAATGTGTAATTCATTTACGTAAAGTACTTTGTTCATAAAGAAATATCCTAACAGTCCAAATATCCTAAAAAAATACTAAAATGAATGAATATGACTTACTGAAAAAAAAAATTTATCAAAAGACTATAAACCAAAACAAAAATGTGTGCAAAAACATAAAAGACACCAGACTTTTATGCATGTTAATTACAGTGACAAAGTAGTAGTATCTATTACTGGAGAGTCAGCACCAAAGCCATTATTAGCACATGAACATGACAACTACATGTGACCCCTGCCTGCAGATACCTTCAACGTACCTTCCCTCTCCATGACAGCTGTTTACACAAGAGAAGACTGTGTGCTTCTGAGGTCTGGCTCTGGTTCAGATAAAATAATACACAGCTGAAGTCAGCCAAGATGTAATACAAGTGGATAAGTGAGAGGGTGAAAAAAGGAGGAATTTGTGAAATGTACAGGGATATTTTCTCTTTTCCTTCCTCCCAAACCTTTCTTTAACATTCTGCCACACCACTGCCCTGACCCCCTCTAAATATCTACTACTCAGTCAATGGAAATAAGACAAATGGAAAATAAAGGGACACAAATAGATACTGAAGTCGCACAATACATAAACTCACCACAATTGAAGTCCTCTGTGTTCTGAAACTGAAGAGTCTGAGGAATGCGTTTCAAGGCCGCATGCACATTAAAATCATAACTCGAGCTAGTGAATTTCCCCAAATTATGCGCAACAGATTACAAAGCACAAAACAGGGCTTTTCTCCTCAGTTGTTTCCTATTTATGTGGCACAATGCCAGACTTCATAACATGCATGCACACGAACCAGCGTCAGCAAAGACAACGCAAAAACAGACTACAATAAGTGCTGCAGTTATCACACAGCTCATTGGAAAACTTGATTCTGATTGGTCATTCTGCATTGTTAAAAATAATATGTTTTTACAATGACCACATAAATGTATAACATGATACAATGATTATGACTCGAATCAATATTAAACCCCTTACAGATTTAACCATTAGTATTTAACATCAAGATATTTAACATCCAAAAAGAATAAAGAACATTTCCAAAAGAAAAAAACAGGGTGATATGAGACCTCTCCATTTAGTGCTAATGACTATATTCTAAATATATAGGAATAAAACATATTATCAAATAAACACAACCATTCATTTGTTTTTGTTTTTTTATGTTTTTGAATAAAGTATGTATGCTTACCCAAGGCTGCATTTATTTGATCAATAATAGAGTAAAAATATTAATATATTGTGAAATATTTTACAGTTTAAAGTAACTCTAAATATAAATATATTTTAAAATGTAATTTATTTCTATGATGGCAAAGGTGAATTTTCAGCATCATTACGCCCGTCTTCAGTGTCACATGATCCTTCAGAAATCATTCTAATATGCTGATTTGCTGCTCAAGAAACATTTCAGCACAGTTGTGCTGCTTAATATTTTCATGGAAATTGTGATTCTCTGACACACAGAAAATTCAAAAGAACTTAATTGTTAAAAAAAATACTTACTGACCCCAAACTTTTGAATGGTAGTGTAAGCTTATTAAATATTTTCCTAATATACATCACTGTGTCCCTTATATATATTAGTAAAAGGTTATTTTTCTCTTGGGGTAACAAATACCTCAGTCTGGGAGAGAGAACTTATAAACCATGTTAGTGACGGCATGATAGTAATGAAGTTAATTGAGCATTTTATACTCCTAGCCATAACAAATTCATAAGATCGACACAGAATCGCCCATTCATTTCCCATTTCCCATGGCAAAAAGCACACAGCTTATTATATAATAGAGAACAGAATGTTTTGAAGTCCTTTTTGTTTAGTTCTGTTGCATTAAGCTGGCATTGCGTATGGCTCATGATTCCGAACAGATACGTTGATTACAGATACATGTTGGCTACTGCTCACAAACCACTGACACTCACTTTCTCATCAACAGCTAGTGACCCTTGAGGACCTCTTCACATCTGAGTTGCATGTTGTATCCTCACAGAAAGAGAGGGAGGGAGGGAGAGAGACAAAGAAAGACAATGAGCTTAGCGCCAGGGTACTGTAATGACTACCATGCCTGGCCTTGATTAAAACCACACCAGGGCTTCTGGGTTCCACAGGCAGGCAGGCAGCAGGCAGGGTGTCTCTATCTCCCTTTCAAGTTCTTAGAAAGTCCAGATGTCCTCGACCCAGACCCACAATGAAGACGGGTACAATGACAGGGCAAAGGGGATGAGACCCAAGCTCAATCCATGGACAAATTACAAGCGAGTGGTGAAGCTTTATTGCCCCTGACCGGCTCACTTCCGCACCATACTGAAAGCAAGGCGTGTGGATGGCTGGTTTGATGTGGTGTGGATCCATAATTAGAGGTCCTATCAAGCGCAGGGGAACAGAGGAGGCCTGTTCATCTGTCGGGTGTTAGAGGGACAGGGAGGGGGAAACGACAGCCCATTGCTCCCCCTTGTTGTTGTTCCAGCGATTTGTGTAGGCGTGGATGTAAATATCCATCAGAGCCGGAGACAAACCTCACACGCCTGCATATGTATGTGTGTTTCTGTCTGAGGAAGCCTCGAGAGCTCATGTTACAACAAGGCCTCGCCGATCGATTCGGACTAGGAGGCCTGCACACACAGACCGACATTCTTGCAAAGGATGAACATAAATGCGATACGGAATAGAACCTGGCAAGGTCTGGGATCACAGAGAGCCTACTCAAGGCAGTTCGATTTCTCCAACCCTTCCAAAGCACTTTGAATCACCAATTAAATTCTTCAAAACGTCCAGCACACTCAACTGACACCCCATTACCCTGTCTGTGCTCTCCCGTCCTTTCTCATATAGCTGGATCAGGACTGGGGGGGGGGCTACTATCTACATAGGCAACTACCTTCTAGAACAGCATTCTAACTGAAACATAACCTCCAAATGATAAGTGATTTGGAATGCTCTAAAAAAGGCAGGGATTTGTAATAATAATAAAACAATTCAACACAAAACAAGGGATTAGGCTAAGTATATTTATACATTTTCTTGTTGCAATTAGGGCTGGGCGATTTTTACGATTTTATCGATTAATTCGAATTTAATATTTTGCCACGATTTTATTTTTTATAAATCGAGGAATCACGATTTTGAATAGAAATATTACCAGACGTTAGAATTAGACACTTTGACATTATGCCAATGATAACAGTAAAGAGAAAACAATGATCCAACGGCATGTCGGCGCACGTGATTAACCGCTCACATGTGACGCGCTCTGTGAAGGACCATAAGGTGCCATTCACACAAAATGCACTTTTGTGTTGACAAAGATGCGATGCAGGCAGTGAAATAGGAAAAAAATGCAAGAAGATTGGAGTTTAACTTCTTTTAACTAGCCACATTTTTAGAATGCCATTTCATGCATGAGATGCTGTAAGAGATGCGAGCACAACAGTCAAACGCGTCCATGTTTAGATATAAAAACAATGGATAAGCAGCATAATCTAAATAAAAACCAGTAAAAATTACTACTGTATGTATGATATTTCATGTTTGCATCATGATGACAGGCTGAAAGCTTTTTTTTATTTATTTTATTTATAGTTAATAATAGTCTGCTGGTGTTTATTTATTTTATTTATTTAATCATTTAGCAGACGCTTTTATCCAAAGCGACTTACAAATGAGGTCAATAAAAGCAGTCAAAACTAACAAAAGAGCAACAATATATAAATGACAAATGACAAGTCTCAGTTAGCCTAACACAGTACACGTAGCAAGGTGTATATATATATATATATATATATATATATATATATATATATATATACACACATATATATATATATATATATATATATACACAGTATATATATACACACACATACACGTACACATATATACATATATATACACACATATACACACACACACACACACACACAAAGAAGATAAATATAGATAAAGTAGAATTAAAATAGAATAGAAAGTGCTAGAGTTAGAGGGTCAAATAAATACCCTCAAATATATACCTTCATATAGAAGGTATATGGTGTTATACCTTCAATCATTTTGAATTTGAATTACCTTGACTTTTGAGATTTTTTTTTAAAGCATTTTCCTTGTATTATTTCTAAACATATAATATGTATAAGCCAAGTTTGTACAAGATGTAGTAGTAGTTCATGCATCTTTTCTGCAAATATATTTAATAAGTGATTTGTTTAACATTTACATCATCATGACAACTTCATGTGTGGTGCAACTAGACAACTAGAGGGTTAATAAAGAAAAAGTTACTTGTTGTAGTAAATATTTGTAGTTAGATTTTCAAGTTGACTAGTTAAAAATCGTAAAAACAGAGAATCAGTCAAATGTTCTGAAAAAAAATCGAGATTTTATTTATTATTTGATTTTTTTTGCCATATTGCCCAGCCCTGGTTGCAATACATTCTAGGGTTGGCTTCTACATGAAGGACACAAGCAATGTCATCTTATAAATTAGGCATCTTAGAAGAAAGCATAATGAAGATGCAAGTTTTTTTCAGAAAAGACATGTTGGAAATGCACGCTCACTAGTTTTTGGGAAAGAGCGAATATCTGTCACAGAACAAGCAAAACTATGTCCGTGACATGCACAATGTTTGTCTCACTTCATCAAATGTCCAGATCATACCAAGTAAAACCAGTACCTGATGTAAAAAGCAATGCTTTTGAATAACATGCATGATACAGATGTGCAAATGTAAATTGCTCATTCTTGCATTCAAAACGAAATAGACAGGGTGGAACAAAATGCAAGGGGCTCAAGATGTACTTTTCCAAAACGTAACTACTTTTAACTGGACATGCCATCTTAAAAGCGCAACACTCATGCTCACAAATGTTGACAAATTGAGACAATGGAAAGGCCAAATATGTTTGTTGCATTTACAGGTAAACTGACCAACAAATATTTCAGAGGAAATGGAAAAAAATGCATTCAGTGTGAGCAGCCCCTATGAATTTATATTGTTTAGTTGTGTCATTGTATGACTCAAGTTACTACTTTAAACCATTTGTTTAATGTTAAAGGGGTCCTATTATGCTCTTTTACAATGTCTTAAATTTGTTTTGGGGGTGTACTAGAACATGCTCTCATGCTTGATGGTTCGAAAAACGTATAATTTTTTACATAATTTACATTATTACAATACCTTTCTCCCCAGCCTGGCATAAACAGCTAGATTAGTTCTGGGTTTGATGAAGGCCCGTGTTGTTTCGGCCTTTGTTTTGACCGCGGAAGCATGGTAGCGGGCTTTGTTTTGATCGCACTTCATTCCATGAAACGCTTACTCTTTCTTCTCATTTATTCAGGTAAATAATTGACCAACAAAAAACATATTAAAATTAAGATACAAATTATACCAAACGAAACTCGTTCGAAAAAAGGGATTCTACAAACAAAAACGTACGAAGTGGTCAAAAAATTATGTCTGACCCACTTCCTTTCTTCCGGCGTTCTGCCGTCCAACTCACCACGCCCTTATGACGTTTACAATTTTCTTAATTAGCAAATTTAACTAAACAAAACACAAACAAATAATATTTAAACATAAATAATATAAAATAAAAATACTTTCTTAAATGGCTACAACAGCCCGCCTTCCGAAAAACGAAATGTGTTGTGATTGGTTAGCTGTCCCAGTGCGTTGTGATTGGCGAACAGCTTAGACGGTGTTTCAGCACTGCCCCGCCCCTTGCCAAAGCAACAAGTTCCATCTGCTCCGGTTTAGTTAAGGATGGCGTCAATATTGCCAAATCAATTTGAGCCGGATTCAGACCCAGAGAATATTGAACAAGAGGATCGCGCAGAACCTTTGCATGCACGGATATTGCAAGACATATTAGAGTGGTAACGTTATTGTTTTTTGGCTAAATCACATTTTAGATAGGAAGTCAACAACTGCTTAAAAATAACTGCATTTACTATGTACAGATAAGTGCACATATATTATGTTTATTGTTCTTTAATTCTAACATTATAACATGAATTGCAGTGAAACGGTTATACAGTTGAATTTATTTATACCATAGTCCAGTGTCTCCCAGGTGGCATATATATATGCAAATTCATTCTCAGCCAGCAGGAGGCGCTGTTGGAGTGGTAGAGAT
>NW_015505596.1:142085-153716 GCF_001515645.1 Sinocyclocheilus grahami
TCTGCTCCGGTTTAGTTAAGGATGGCGTCAATATTGCCAAATCAATTTGAGCCGGATTCAGACCCAGAGAATATTGAACAAGAGGATCGCGCAGAACCTTTGCATGCACGGATATTGCAAGACATATTAGAGTGGTAACGTTATTGTTTTTTGGCTAAATCACATTTTAGATAGGAAGTCAACAACTGCTTAAAAATAACTGCATTTACTATGTACAGATAAGTGCACATATATTATGTTTATTGTTCTTTAATTCTAACATTATAACATGAATTGCAGTGAAACGGTTATACAGTTGAATTTATTTATACCATAGTCCAGTGTCTCCCAGGTGGCATATATATATGCAAATTCATTCTCAGCCAGCAGGAGGCGCTGTTGGAGTGGTAGAGATAGAGATTTCCCCGGTAACCGCTGTACATAAAGCAGCGCTCCGCTCACAAACGCTGCTTTATCAGACATTACATGCAAGATTAAATGAAAATGACATCCAATTTTCTGAAGGTTTCCTTCAGAAATACAGTGAAATAAAAACAACCGCACTCAATGTATGGGAAACACTGTAGTCTCATAATTGAAGTGTAAATTCTGCAGATTGTCATTGTCCAGTATTGTACTGTCAGCAATTTATTATAAAAACGTTTTCATAATTGTAACATACATATTTACATACATAATTATTCAGGTGTGTAATAACTTGCGAAAACTTGAGGCTACAGCAGCACTTCTTCGTCGTCTTGTCTGATGCACTCAACCAAGCGTTCTAACCACGACCAAGAAAAAAGCATGGACTTTCTGTTCTTCATAAACAACTCGAGGCGAGTAGCTATTTCTGAATTTCTGCTCGTTTTGCCAGAAATACACCGGGCATATTTATTCATAAAGCTGAATGGCAAATTTGGTACATTCGGAATAACAAATAAAAAAAAGAGCTGTATAATTAAACTAAAATTATTATATAGACTATATGGTTTTTGTCATCTTCTGATTGGTCAACTTCAGATGGATCGCCAAATCATCTCATTCAACTGCACATACGCCACGAATTTAAACCGACAGCGTCCAATTTTTTTTTACATGTTTGAAAATTATCGGGAGGACGGGAGGTGCTCGTAATGTTCTCGGATCGGCCCGTAATTCTTCTCACACGGTGCGAGCCGCGACCATGCGAGCATTTGCGATTTTTTTTTGCGAAAAATATTGCCTGCAAGCTCGTACGGCAGCAAAAATCGCACTGTGTACACCTGCCTTTAGTGTAAAGAACATTCTATTGGTCTAAAGGACCTTTTTCAACCATGAAGAACCTTTAGTGCAATGGAAAGGTTCCCTGGATGTTAAAAGTTCTTCATGAAACCATAAATAACAACAACAACAAAAAACTTCATTTTTAAGAGTGTACAGGATAGCTGAAAAGGGAAAGTGAGTAAAAAAAGAAAGAGGGACGTCTCAGATATTTGTTCCCTCAGAACACCAGAAAAGATTTAATCCATCTCAGGTGATGGTGCTCTCATTAAACCATCTCTGATCTCCTCAAATATGCCATCCATCCCTCCCTCAGTTCAAACTCTTTGTCTAACGATATTCTCTCTCACGCACACTGATTTCTCAAAGATTCACCAAAGCGATCACTTCACAGATTGACGGCAGGCTGCGGTGCGACAGGAGAGGGACACAGTGAGCACAACCACCAACCCCGTCTAACCTGCTGGAATAAAAGAGTCACTCCTGGCCAGAAAGAACAGCTGGGTGAGAAAGCTGTATGTACTTAACAAAACGAAATGAACGTCAATTCCATAGAAGATCACTTCCATTATGGATTAGAATGAAAAGACATGTCACATTTTCCGAAAGAAGAGTGGCAGAATGTTATTATTATTTTTTATTAATAAAGAGACTCTGGAGCAGTCACCCATCCTGTCACGCACTTCATCAAGACATTAAATGGCACGAACATAGCAAGAGCCAACATTAACACTTACACCCATAAACCTGGGACCTTGGGTAAACTTGTACAAAGTGTAGCTCTAAACAGTTCTTTTTGTCCTTACTCTTTTTTACCCGTCTTCCCGAACAAATTTTATTGACCTGATCACTGTATAACAAAGAGTTCTTTTACATCTTACAGTCTGCTCTTTCATTTTCAAAAACAGGCCAGTTTTTCTGACATATATTCTCTAATTACACAGATCATTGAGCTGCACACACTGGTAGTGTTATGCAGCACAGACATAGTTTACCCAAAATTGAAAATTCTTTCATTTATTTTCATAAAATAAAAACAAAAAAAGTAATTGTGACTTTTTTATCCTACAGAAAAAGTCAGAATGAGAGAGAGATATTGTTTAAAATATCCTCTTTTGTGCTCCACAGAAGAAAGAACCGCATAGAGTTTTAGATTTACTCAACTGTGAGCCATTTCAAACTTGCATTTCAAACTTCTTAATTAAATATTTATCTATCCAAAACAACTTCTGAGGCTTAATGGGACAGATCACCGTGTGCTGCCAGCAGCTTAAGATAACTGTTCGATAGTGTTAAAATACTGGTGCTTTCCCCCTAATCCCTTGAGGGTGTAGCTGAGGAGCTCAGTGATGGAGCTAAGCCTTCCTCTCCTCCACTTTCCCATGGATTACCAGGACTGTGTTCCTCTGGAAACAGACTTCTATTAATTCCATTACTGTGAGCTTAATCGGACCGTTCATCAGAGCTAGCCACTTCTTAACCTCCCCTGGTGCAGAGTTTCACTTAAAGTGCAAGTAAATGGCTTGCGCACTGAGAAAGGACCGAATTCTATGTTCTTACATATACTAAAAAAAAGTAGTTTTTTGATGTTTTTAGAGCAGTAGCACTGAGGCTAAAGCATTAAGACCCCTTCCGGCTTGTCAAACCAGCAAGTCCTGTGTGTGAATTAGCTCTCTGGTCCGTGCTGGTATACGTTAGCCCACAGTTTTTATATAGTCAGCAGGTGGCATCATTAGCCAGAGAATAAAAATGAAAAGTATTACCCCGGGGCCAAGCAATGATATCATAGCAAACTCGCTGGCATCCGTAAAGCACTGAATGGGGGGTGCAGAGGTGCAAATTTAATGTTTCTTGCTGTTGGCTTTGTTATATTCATTTGAGGAAGTCTATGTGAATACAAACAGCTGAGATGTAACCTATTATTAATCAAATCAAAGGAAAAGGTCATGTGGTCCTGCGCAGCTTTAATGAAGTATCTGATGAGAATAAATACAGTTGCGGGGCGGTTAAGACAAAGTCTTGTAAAACAGTTCAAGAGGATTGACTGTGCCACTGGGGTGATGTGGGATTGTAGTTTGCACACGAGAATGCCAGAAAAGACTGCACATAAAGCTTGTCTCAAGTGTTCCGAGGGCAGGAAAACCATTTCAGCATTTTAGACTCAATTGAACAGCGATACAACCCTCAGTAAGTATGATAAATATAGAAATGATGAAAATCCAAAGCTTGGCGGCATTTCAAAACGTCACTCTCTGCAACAAGCCCGCATGCACACACATTTCTGTCCACAGGATCAAACTCAAGCCAATCGAGTTGACTGCGCCTCCAAGTCATGTTTTACAAATGCGTCACCATTTATACATACACTACACAGAATCCCGCTCACCTCCAGATGCACTTTTGCCACCATTTTCCCTGTTAAACTCCCCCCAATCCCCCTGAAAATGCTTAACTAGTTCGCCTCTGCCAACAAGTTTGATCCTATTAAGAAAACTATATTACGTAGTATCTGAAATCGCAAATTTTGTAGAAAAACTGTGGGGCTGAAAACTCACGAGTGCCAATTCCCAACAGTGTCTGGCTGATTATTTGCAGATGGGAGCAGAGGTTTCCCCTGGCATGCCATGCATGTGATTAAATCTATGAATGCCTCCCAATTTACATCTCTGCAGATTTAAGAGCGCATATCAGCCATGGTGACAACAAGTGTCTTTATTTGGGCTCAAGTTCAATTGGGAGGTGGTTGTTCTGCCACATGCAGTGAATGACTGATGTTCAAGTGTTTGAGGCTTTGGGGAGGGATGGATAAGTTTGAAATGTTTGACTTTCAGCCCCCCGTGTCCATATGCATTGGCGAAGCAAGGCAACCCTCATATTTACTGATGGGTTAAATCCCTGCGGCTCTTAAGAGTGGATTGTTATACTTGCACCAGTTGTTCAAAGCTTAATCAATTAAAAGCGGCTTAGGGCAAAAGGAGGGTCAGTGCATTTGAAAAGGGAAAAGGAAAGCGGTATTCATCAAATGCCCACCAGACAGCGCCGCACCGTGACGATCTGACCAACAGTCAGTAGCCTACTTTGAGAACTCATTTTCCAGATTCTTTAAGATTATTCATAATGTACATGCTGTAGCTCTCCATAACAAGACATGCAAATGACAACTAACCAGCCTATCCTAATCATAATGAGATTTGACATTATAAAATCAAGGCTTTAGTAAAGTGTGCGATTTATTCAACGACTTTCAGGGTGTCGACTTTTTAAAAGAATGTCAGTAACTTTCCGGAAGCCATTTGTTAAGGTTGGCGCAACGTCTTTAGCATACTTATTCAACCGTCTAGTATCTTAAGGACTAGATTTCTCAAAGATAATATATATGTATATTAAAAAGTGATAGGCCTACATCTATGATAAAATGATACATAAAGACAGCATACTGTCGGCATACTGTTGCTATGGTTACATCTGTAGACAAACGGGACTTCAGTAGACTATGTAGCGCACTTTGTCAAATTTTTGAATTTACTGAAATGTTGAAATAATTCGCCTATTTTCACACGCACTATGTGACTGGAAAGTAGCGCACTTTTTTTTTAACCGGCTGTTCAAATTTCTGTCATGTTATCCATTAACAAAAATGAGCTTTTAACGCGTTTTAATACAGTTCTCAGTTTGAGAATGGATCAGGGCGCCGTTATTAACAAACTAAAGGTGTAACAGTTAAACAAGATGCCGATGGAAGAAAAAGACCTTTAAAATGACATATTTAACCGATGATGGCACGCGCATTCTGTGACAGGAACAGATGCTGAAACATAATTCTAATGCAAACTTCTCTTCTTGAAGATACAACAAGCCCTAATATTTTCAATTTCGGTAAGCTTCCTAAAAATGTTCAGGTATAGGAAAAGGCGCACTCTCGGATCCACTTCAGCATGCCAAGTCTTCTTAATATTTATGTTAACAACAAACGTGTCTTCTTTTAAACATTTTGGCAGCGTACGTGTGGAAGTCTAAAACTCCGAGGAAGTCTACGGAGCCCCGAAAGCTAGTAGTAACCGAGAGGTTGTACGTTCAAACGTGAAATGATCCACTCTTGAGCATGACAGAGAACCCCATTCTACAAAAATGACTATGGTAAAGACCGTTTTCGCCAAACTATGACAGTTAGCCTGCAAATAGTTATCCTTACTACTGTAAAACTATGGAAACTATCAAAAAAATCAAGTCAAATCACAGAAAGATTCTGAAAGCGTGACCACGGTCACCATGGTAATTTTTGTGAGGAGAAGTAGCGTAACCAGGTGAGACAGTCCCTGTCATTCGCGGACCGTAAGTCTCTCTGTGTAGAAGCGTCAGCTAAATGACTAATTAGAGAATGAGTAAAGCATCTATCAAAGCCACATGCACAGTTCCCTCACCTCTTTTGTTTCTTCTCCAGCGGTGAGACTGCTGCGTCTGACAGTGGCTGTAGTCCACACAGTTCAACACGATCAGCGCAAATGAGAACAGACGAAACTGCATCTGGGCGGCTGTAAGATTGTCCCGACTCACGGTAGAAAGCGTCAAAGGTACTCGCCGCGAGCCTTCAGGGTCCGTATATGATGTTTCAGTATGTATATGTTTCCACAGAGGAGCGGGGAGTTGAGTCCGGACTCACACATTAGAAGGGTAACGTTAGAGAAAACATCATTTTTCACCAGCGGTTAATGTCATTTTAGAGAGCGAAACGCGCTTGTTATACACTAAAAAAGCACCTCGTTATTGTCTGTGGAGAGAGAAAAAGCTTTTAACTTTAGGTTCTTTGAGTAACAAATACACCTTGACGGATCAACGTGTTTGCGAGCGAACTATTTCATTCAAAAGACCTTCGATTCAGCTGAAATAGAGCGAATCTCCAAAAGCGCACGGGACGCAATGGATGCCCCTAAAAGTAGATGCACGGAGCGTAAGAAATATACCTGCGTGAGTCCAGTCCAAAAAAAGAGAAACTTTGCCTATACCTCAAGTTCCTTCCGACTGCCAACATGGACTTGGAACATCCAGCATCCCTCTCGCAGGAAAAGTTTAGTCCCTTCGTCCCCTAGACTGAGTGCGAAAACACATGGATGCAATAGTCTGCAAAAGCTCTAGAATAAGCCCTTGAGGTGCATGAGGATGTGTGTAACTGTGGCATGTGCTGCAGTGCTCGGCTGGTGATGGAGTATCACTCTACTGGTGCTGATGCTATATAGGCGCTGCTGTCACGTGGAGACTCCAAGATCTTGTGGGGCTTTTCGGAGCACTTTCAGAAGCCCCTCGGCCAGAGAGAGGGCTGTTTCCCCCCTCCCTGTTTAAGTTTTAGAAGATGACAAATGGAATTTCTCCCACTGAATCTATATACCACATATGAGCTTCCCCAGGGTCCTAGTGCATTGGCTTGAATTAACAGTATTATGGATTGATCTTATATTCAACCACCCCCCCTCCCCCCCTGCCCCCTCACTGGTTTCGTACTTTTGGGAAAAATAAACAAAAACCTAAACAGCCTAAGATGGTTTTGCTGGTTTTCGTAGGGACTAGAAGACCAGCTTGGTGACTCAATAAACGAGTTGAAGACCAGCTTGGCCAGGACGGGAGACCAGTTTAAAGACCAGCAATCTCTCTTAGGGTGGTTTAATTGTTTAATCAACTGGAATGAAATCAGATAAATGAATTCAGAAAACTCAAAATAATTAATACCTACAGTATGAGAGGGGGGGGGGGATAAGGGTTCTCTTATGATCCCTAATGGCATAATAACGTAACAGTTTAAGTTTATTGATATTTGGAAACTATAAAATCTAAATTCCCCCCCCCCCCCCTCACTGGTTTCATACTTTTGGGAAAAATAAACAAAAACCTAAACAGCCTAAGATGGTTTTGCTGGTTTTCGTAGGGACTAGAGGACCAGCTTGGTGACTCAATAAACGAGTTGAAGACCAGCTTGGCCAGGACGGGAGACCAGTTTAAAGACCAGCAATCTCTCTTAGGGTGGTTTAATTGTTTAATCAACTGGAATGAAATCAGATAAATGAATTCAGAAAACTCAAAATAATTAATACCTACAGTATGAGAGGGGGGGGGGGATAAGGGTTCTCTTATGATCCCTAATGGCATAATAACGTAACAGTTTAAGTTTATTGATATTTGGAAACTATAAAATCTAAAGACTGCAATTCATTTGTATACATTAGCGTTAATACAACTTAATACTTATTTTCAGGTCGAACATAACAGCTTTCAGATAATATTATTTTAAGCTTTAAAACCATAAAAATAAAAAGATTTCTGAGACAATTTCCTTTAGAAGCTTATGCCAAAATAGACAATTGCTTTGAAATGCAAGAAATGTTTTACCCAGCTTGGCCACTAGGTGTGGCACTTAATCTTTTATTTATATATCCATTTTTTGACTATCTTAAAATGTCTTTTTCTTCCCGTTATTTTTGGCTCAAATTATCTAGCAATCTTTCAGGTGAGGTTTTGACACACTTTTTGTGTGCAGATACTGATACACTGATTTATAACAAACAGGTGTTATGCAACAAAACACATATACATCAGAGAAAAGTCCATCCATCCTTAAAAAACATGTTTGATACAGTCCGCACGAACCCTGTTACCCTCCCCAGAATGAAAAGAAGAAGAAAAAAGACATTTGTCATTTCTAAGTGATGACGCTCTCTCCTCCAGAGCCCTTTGATACTCAGATCAAAGTGAAATTCTCCCAGAGTCAATGTTAATTATATGACGGCTATTTGTCTCTATCAGTGAAACAATGGAGTTTCATTTCTCATCAAAAAATCTTACTGAAGATATATTTATTCACCTGCCATCATTATGCTAGGGTTGTATCAGGTTGCTTGTAGCTGAAGACTGTCTATGTTTAGTAACTGCAGAGACATTTATGTGCATACTATATGTAGAACCTAAATATAAAACTGAAGCACCTGAAGTGATCTCAACTCAAAGCTTATGCATTGGAAAAGACTCTGTAATGATCTCTCATATTGCATGCTCTAAATATAGGCCTACTCTTGTAAAAATACATTTGCAATTTGGAAAACAGGACTCAAGAATAATCCCGACAAAAATTTATTAGGGAACATACGTTGTATATTTTAAATGAGGCCTGTTTTTGAACAAATGCCTTAACCTTTTCACATAGGAGAAAAGTAATGAACAATGCGAAAAAGGGAAAAAATTATGTAGCCTTTTAACCAAAACCTTCATTGACCTTTTCGTTTGGGTGTTTGTTTATTTACTTTAAGTGAAGTGACAGACATTGTGGTGGACAACCTTCTCAGCCACACGTCTGCTGTTGGTCTGGATGTCTTACTAAAACAACATCTGAGACAGCACTCCTAAGGTGAATGTGATAATTAAGGGCTAGGAGGGTTTTATTTTCGTAATGTGTCATGGCACAGGACCGGTAAACCAATCACTTTAGCCCTCCCCCCCCCACGCGCGCACGCTCGCTGGGAAAGTAAGGGTGACGTCAGTTGTTTTAGATGTCTGGCTGGGAGCCCGAGCGCTGTGGCAGCTATAAGCCCCCTCTTCACTCGTCCAGAGAGACAGGGCCCATAAACATGTCAGCTGATAGAGAGGCCAAAGCAGACATTAAGACACGCTTCGAATCCCAGCCTGCAGCGTCTGCGAGCGAGGGATGGAAATAGAAAACGTATAGAGCGGCGGCAGACGGTAGGTGTCACTTGCAGAAGATGGGATGAGATGGGAAAGGTGGAGAGGCATTATGTTGATTGTCTAGCGCATCTGACATGCCCGTCTGCAAACAAAGGAGGACGAGCGATGAAAATGACAACGCGAGTTGGGACGATCACCTTTCTGTGCCCTCTTCGCCGCAGCGGAATGGGCCGCTACATAACAGCGCCGTAAACGCAGCAGACTAAACACTCATTTATCATTACGGCACATACATGTGCAGCGGCACAAAACCCCCCCGTCCCACTCAGTGACTCAGAGCACATTAAATCTTCATCTATTACACAAAAGATCACAACCACTTAACCCTCAACCACCATTCGTAATGTCCAGGAATAAAATGCAAGCATGAGGTGAACATGGTTTGTAAGGGTTTTTTTTTTTTTATTTAATACCAGACGCATTGAACCCAAGTGTAAAAAAAGGCCTCTGTCTCGCTCCTTTGAGGGACACGAGAGGGAGAACAGGATGTTCGGCCGCAGTATGGGAATGCTGGAAAGTTAGATGGAAGTGTACGTTCCACAAAGATCCACTCAAAAGCCAGTATCCTGAGCTGCCCAGTTTGGAGTCTGAATAGAGAGGAAGAGAGAGACAAAAAATGTTATTACCCAACACAAACGCAGGTGAGTTCATTATATATGAATGAACATGCTATAGAGTGCTACATTATGTATTTATGTTGGCCAACCTGGAAGTTCGTATCACTATGGAAGCCCATTTCTGCCACGTAATAAAACGTTTTATAAAAATAAAAAGTTAAATGCAACTTTTTTCTTTGCAATTCTGGTTTACTTTCTCGCAATGCTGATATTTTTTTTCTGACAATAAAAATAAAAAAGGCAATTGTGACTTTTTCCATCTCATAATTCAGATTGTTTTTTCCCTTCACAATAGCGAGTTTATATCTCACAGTTTGCATATGATAAACTCACAGTTGCAAGTTAACAACCCACAATTCTGCCTTTCTCAGAAAACTTGCAATTCTGAATTTATATACATTAAAACAATCAGAATTTTGAGATAAAAAGTGGCAGAAACAAGCTTCCAAACTTCACCCTGGATTCCCTCGACAAAAACCCAATTGGATTTTTCATTAGCTTTTGGATGATAGCAGAAAATAGGTTGTGATCAATTAAGGTTTATAAGTCTTATCATGAGAATCTTCAGAAACTAACACAACTATGAATTTTGAAGCCTAAATCGCCTTTGCTATTAATTACACCACGGTTGCATGACTTCAGTGTCACCATCACTAAGCTTCCATCAACTCTTTCAGTCTTTAAAAAAACATTTTCCCTGGAATTTTGAGTTAGAATAGTTTACAAGAGTGTGATTATAAACAAAAAGAGGCTGTGAAAGTGGACTAGTTAGTAGATGAGTTTTCAAGATTACGTTATACTGTCCCTGACAACCTCTATAGTCCCATTTAGCTACAAAAGCTTACAAAAAAACAAGGTGGTATAACTGATGTAGAATAAAACACGAAAATATCGAGTTCACGTTCGCAACATTCCCTTGGGTTTTCCCTGAGAAAATGTTAAATTAAATTGCGTCTGGCCAAACACATCAAAATACAGGACTGTGTGTTATGGCCTTTGCCATTGTGGTGTTTGTGTGAGTGAGTCAGTTAAATGATGTGCTTTGAGGGACTGAGACATTTAAAGGGCGTTATTTTGAAACACTCTATTTCAAACGAAGCGAGGGCACGTTTGTCGTGGGCCTCGGTGGGCCAATCAGTGCGCTAGGCCAAGATCAAACGGAGACCGACTGGACCCCAAGCAAAACATCTGTGGTGACTCCTGAACGCAGGGAACTCCATGGAGCGTGTGTGCGATTGTGTGCAAGCGTTATTTACTCTGCAGCGCTGAGTCATGGGACTCAGACCCTCTTCTTTATGGCTGTGCTGTGCTACCTTGTCATTAGGCCTTTGAAGAAAAACGGCATGATGAAAGCGCTCACTCTGTTAAACTTGCTCTTACTGGTTTACACCGTGTAAAGACAGTTCTGGGCTGATTGCCACTCGACATTCTTCTGGATAGATCATTTGTGTGTAAACTACAGGGCTCAAGACGAACCGAGATGAGATCAGATAAAACAAGTGAAAGAGAGATGCTCTGCTGCTTTGACCTCATTCCTGTTTGCGTGGCTCTGCTTCTTCTCGATGTTCATGGCCAGCATTTGGCTGCGGAACGAAAGGCTCTTGGTTTTCTCGATCACCTGCTGATATGGTGATACGGCGTTGTTGCCCATCACCACGTGACCCTGCCAAAGGAAAGAGGAGAGGAAAAGAATGTTAGTGCTAAACTCTGAGAACACCAATCCTTTTCTGTTGCCACATATACATTTTCACAACCTCCTCATGAACACACAGGAGCTAATTCTAGGTCATTCCAGTAGAATGCCTTGTGATTTCTGAGATCAGAAGTCCTGTTACTTGGTTAGGGTGTTATGACCAAGTTCCTGGGTCAGTTGCAAAAAAAATGTGTTGTTCCTTTCACACGAATGTTAAATAATGACACTACTGTTCAAATGTTTTGCGTTGGTAAGCTTCTTTTTTTTTTCCAGCATAGACACATTATATTAATCAAAAGTGAGAGTAAAGACATTTATAATGTTAGGAAAAAAAAATAATAATAATAATAATAT
>NW_015505596.1:154082-167990 GCF_001515645.1 Sinocyclocheilus grahami
ATATATATATATATATATATATATATATATATATATATATATATATATATATATATATATATAAAAAAGGTTGTCCTTTTGAACTTTCTATTCTTCAAAGAATTCTGAATTAAAAAAAAAAAGTATCACCGTTTCCACAAAAATATTAAGCAGCAAAACCGTTTTCCGATAAGAAATGTTTCTTGAGCACCAAATCAACATATCAAAATGATTTCTGAAGGTAATTCAGCTTTGCATCACATGAACATAAATGTTAAATGTTATTTAAAATTGAAAACTGTTATTTCACAATATTACAGTTTTACTATGTTTTTGATAAAATACATGCAGCCTTGGTAAGCCTTTAAATACATTTAAAAAAAAATCTTACTGACACCAAACTTTTGAACAGTAGTGTAAAACATTAAAAAACAATCAATTAATATATATTTTTTTCTAATTTAAATTAAAATGTAATAAGTGGTGGGAGAAAAGCACCATAAGCAAATCTGTATTGCCTATTCTTTATCTGAACTTGTATTTAAATGACAAATTTAAAATTGTTTATAACTTTTGTTTTTATACACTTGGTAAACCCAAGACTATTGACTAATATGGACAAACAAAATGAGTAAAAACACATTTTTTTTCCTTTTTTTAAGCAAAATAAAACGAAAGAAAGAAAGAAAAGATACAGAATGTTTTCTACATATAGGCCTTCTTAAATATTAATCTTTGTCATGACTAAGAAGTAAAGGTACGTGTTTGTCACCATATTGAGAATGACCCTCCTTCAGGACCGTAATCACAGTCCTCTTACCCTCGAGGAAGGACATGGAGATTAAGCGAGCACTGAGCAGAATTACTGACGTAATTGATTGCCACTCCTTTATGTTTTAAAGCAGAACACAATCCCCGCACAAAAGAGGCTGAATTTGATTTTCAGACACTATTATTTAAGGATTAAAGGACACTAACGCAGCATCTATCAATCGTTTGCTATCTGAGGAGGGAGGCTGAGAAACAAGAATGAAATAAAATATGAGAGACTCACCAGTTTGGAGTCGATTTTGGCGTCCAGCCTGGCATTACGAATGAGGTTGACAATCCATCTTTCTGCCTCCTCGGGAGTCATATTCAGCTTATCGGCCAGCATACTACGGGGCAACACAGTCCATTAGGACAAAACTTAGCTAAAGGGAGAACATTATATACACTGATGGCATTACGTGAAAATTGTGAGGTATATAACAAGCTTGTGTGTGTGAGTGTGTGTGAGCGCACAGGTTTAAAGTGCTGATCGAAAGTGCTGGATGATAATAGGTTTACTGTCATAGCTCAGCATTTAGATGTCTGATCAAGAGTGACAAATGCCTTGCATTATGTAATCAAGTCTGTGATTCTAATTGCACTAAGAAACCCATAAAAACGGAGTACAATTACATCATTGCACTTTCGTGAGTATGAGGTCAAGGTAGCGATGAAACTAACTTTGCAGACAGAAATAAAAGACAATGCTTGTGCTTGCATGACTTCCACTGACCATCCCCACCTGACATTTTGGAGAAACTCTCCATAAATGAAGCAAGGTTTCTCCTTCACAAATGTGTCATTGAGGGAGGAAGGTGGCAGCAGGGGCTCTAGTGTTCTTGGTGCAAAATCCTACTACCGCAGCTGGCTTTCTTTTTGGCTAAGCTCATTTTGTGCTTACCAGAAAGAGCAGGCTTGTCCCATTCTGTTCTTTAACTAAAACCTACACATCAGGTTTCCAAAAACAATGACTATGCTTTCACAGTGAAAGGTTAACTCAATCACCCACCGTGGCAACAGCATGGGTTTGGAGACAGGCAGAGATGACA
Source organism: Sinocyclocheilus grahami (assembly GCF_001515645.1). Taxonomy (NCBI): domain Eukaryota; kingdom Metazoa; phylum Chordata; class Actinopteri; order Cypriniformes; family Cyprinidae; genus Sinocyclocheilus; species Sinocyclocheilus grahami. Next base: position 155,921 of record NW_015505596.1, read on the forward strand.
GCTTATATCATTTCGCTCCCAGTGAAACTCTCAGAAAATGACAAGTGACAGGCTAGATTGGTCATAAAGCTCATTATTTAAGAGCTAACCGCCAACTAATGTGCCGGTTGTCACATCACGGGTTCCAAGCTGGTGATGGTTAACACATGTCCAACATCAAGCGGTGACACTCGCTACGGAAAAAAGGAATGCATGACGACTCCAGGGGTTAAAGCAAGGACATGAAATCCAAGCTCTTCGGCAGCCCCAAAGCACTCCGTGAAGCATGCGGCACGCTGATGAACAATTACAGCCGAAAAGCAACAGGAAACCAATTAGGACACTGGGAAGTTTAGATAGCTGTACATCCATTACAGGCCCGCATACCTAGGGGTCTAGACTAGGGATGTAACGGTATGAAAATGTCTTATCACGATTATAGTGACCAAAATTATCACGGTTATCGGTATTATCACGGTATTGTTAAAATGTGCTGGAGATGTTAAAAAAGTACCGACACATAAATCACTTCAAGTTTTATATTTAAAAATCAACAAACAACAAATAAAATGACTTTTTGTTTGCATAATCACTAAAACAATAATATTACCAGTGATGTTCGGATTTTTAAATATCTGTTTTAAATAGCATGTTGAAATATCTAATGTAAATGTTCAAATAAATCACATTTCAGCCTTTAAATAAAGAAAAGATATAAGTCAAAATGATAATTGATTAATAAATGATTATATGTATTTTATCTGCTCCATAAATAATTCTAGATAACTTATCTGAATTGTTTAAATATGTAGAATCCACATAAGCTTGTTTTTCATCAACCAGTCAAAATTGACAGCAGGGCATGCAAATTCGGTCCGTTTTTGGCCAGACAGAAACTGCACACAGGCTGAATGTAAATATAGGTCTCTGTAAATCCACTCTCTGACACTAGGTGGCGCTTATGGAAAAGCTGAATTAGAGCTGTTTCCCGTAACCTCCGTGGACAAAGCAGTATTGCGATTAAGAACACTTCCTTTAGGTATTACATGGAGCGATGATGAAAACAAAAGGCCACCGATTCTTTTCTGAAGGCGATCAGAACCATCAGAGGTACATTCAAATAATTAATTAATTCATATATTAATTTGTATAATTCCCTTAGCACTCTTTTTAAACCTCCCAGCTTCCCAATGAAACTACTCTGCGCGCTGTGCGCATGTGAGACTGTTACCATTAAACTGTGCTTTATGCTGGACAGTATTTATTTATCGCGAGTTGTTCAGATCGTGGTAATCTAATAAGGTTTTAATGATAATTAAAAGATGAAACGGTAATACTAACCGTGGGGAATTTTATCATGATTTATCGTCAAACCGGTAATCGTTACATCCCTAGTCTAGACCATGTTTGAAATGAAGCAGACTTGTGAGCTTTTACAGAAAAATCTATGGAAATGCCAAAGTGTTCATTATCAGCCAACTTACTGGTTTTTGGAGTCAATCCCATGATAAAAAAACAGCTTAAACAAACATAGTGCTGGTTTACGCTAGTGACGCAAGAGGCAACGGATATTATTTTCACTGATTTAATTAAGTGATGACACACGTCAGTCAAGCCAGAGTCAAAGATCGACTCAAAACAAATAAGATCGAGTTTCCTCTTAGGGGAGCTGACCCTCTGGACAAGCTAAACCAGAGATCAAGGTCAACCACAGCCTCGGCACAATAAAATGGCCCACACACACTCTAATCTAATTTTATCCAGAAATTAATTTTTAAAATGAGAAAGAGGGGAAAAGGTAGTACGTACACGCGCTTGCCACTAATATGAAAAAGTCTGAACTGAAACCAAAAATACACAAACACTGAAAGAAGTAATTATGGAAAAGAAAGAGGTTGGGTGAATGAGCCACTCAAGCATAAGTGCCTGACAGGGCGGTTTAAGCCAAGCAGCTTGACTCCTCTCACTGCAGTCTCATTTTACACAGACTTAAACCTGGTCCTCTGGGATTGGGGGGTGGAGGGTAAGGATTGTTTTCACTTCGACCCCTTACATGTACCGGCTCCTCGCAGTTGACTTATCCAATTCCGGATTCCAGGCCGGTGGGACTGGGGCAACTGGTCTCACTCCAGGAGCCGTAGACTGTTAAAAGGTCAGCTGTGAATTGAAACAGTGCTGACCTGCACTACAGTAGTTTTTGACATAGTGGACTTAAAACAAATGGATTGTTAAACATTTCCATATGAAGGCTCGAAAAGATTCACATCACTGGAAGTCAATGGAAGTGACTCCTGCTTCATAGCTTGGGGTAAAACGGATTCCCCTTATCCCACTTAAACATCCTCTTCTTTTAACTCAGAAGATAATGTTATGGCGCTTTTCCACTGCGTGGTACATCTCGGCTCAGTACAGCACGGCACAGCTCGGCTCGGTTTGCGTTTCCACTGCAGTTTAGTATCGCTTTAGAGTGGGCGGGAATTATTCACGTTGTTATAGTTGAGCCGCCTCTACTGCCTGAAAAACTTTTTCATTCCGCGTCGCCCCATCAAGCTCTCGCTGGATCCGCTCCTCTGCTATCAACGAGAGGAACGTCTGTACTTCCTCGACAGACAACGAAACAGCCACTTTTTGGTTGTTAAAAAAGGTGCGCTTGTTCAAAACAGTTGCGTTCGATCCTTCATTGGCCGTGCTGATTTAAATCTAGTGGTTCTGTTGTGTTTGTATCGCAAGTTCAGTGACGCAGGTAGTGACGATTCTCTCTGGCCAATCCGTGATCAGCAGAGTTTACACGTCACGTTTTGGTAACGGTACGGTTCACTTGGAACCTCAACTGAGGTGGTACTAAAAAAAGTACCAGGTACAAGGTACTGCACCCAGTGGAAAACCTCCCAACAGTGAACCGTACCGAGCCGTACCATGCAGTGGAAAAGCGCCATTAGTAGTTTTAATGTCATGTGCTTTATTTTTCTTATAGAAATGCGGGGGTTTTGGTAAGGATGTAACCTGAATTATTAATTTATTAGTATATATTAGTAATTATAAAATGTAAAAACAATTAAATAAAAAAAATTGTAATATTTCGAACTAAAATTTACACTTACTAGATTTCATTGTTAATTTTAAATGGATAAGTGAAATTTAACAAAAAAATTTCAGGCCTATTCACACCAAAGACAGTAACTATGATAACTATAAAGTTTTAATAATCATTCTAATTCTAGAGAAAAGGGAACTCCACAATAATGCTATAACAATAAAGTAAATCAGAATCCATCAGAGTTTAAAAAGTTTGTGCATTTAAAGCAGCAGAGACATAACTGTGCACATGCTTGTAATAAACAGAATGCTAACATCTTTTGGTGTAGACGCTAATACAGTTATCTTTATAGTTATCATTCTTAGTGTGAATGGGCCTTAAGGGAAGGAAAACAAACAAGCAAACAAACAAACATGCAGACGAAATACAACTGCAAAATTAATTACTGTGGACTGTACGAGATCACAATGATTTACAGATGACAAGATTGGAGACATCATCTAACTAAAACCTAAAATTCTCATCAACTGCTTACAGACTCTCTACTCAAATCAGGGCCAATGAATGCAAAATTGGGAATTTAAGACTTTGAAGACAAGACACAAAAATGCAAATGCCATTATAAGTGCTAGTCATAAAAACAGATTTCAAATAGAGCCTTTTCACAGACATTTTTATATATAAAGTCATTTGTAGTTGTGGTCTTTTTTGGTGTATGCTGAGGGCTAAAACAGAAAAGAAAAAAAACTCCTGCCTACTCATTCAAGGCCAACAACTGTAAACATAAAAGTGCTACAAAACTGGCATACATTTCATGAGCCCACAATTAGCTTCAGAGGACTTCTGCATACTGTATCAGTGACATGCATTTGTAAATAGGGCTGCACGATAAATCGCATGCGATATTTAACGCGCATCTTGTCAGAAAGCCGGTTCTGTAATCAGCGGTAAATCTCTTATCACCTGCGGACTTTCACATTGATTACAGAACCGGCTTTACTGATAAGATGCGCGTTAAATATCGCATGCGATTTATCGTGCAGCCCTATTTGTAAACCAAAATGGATGTTCACCAATGCCCTATACAGCCTTTCAGGCGACTCCTTTGAGCAACTAACTTGAACAGATCAACAGCAATCAGTGTCCTAGTTCAGCATTACCTTTGTCGCCTTTGACAAGAAAATGGATTCAACTGCAACGAGAAAAAGAGAGCCAGGACTCCAAATCAATTCCAGACTCTCTGCAACTGGAGATTTGGACACAGCCTGATCACATTCCATGTTTCAACCTTGACTCCAGCCCTTCTCGGTTTTATACAGCTCAGAAAATGCTAGCGAGCAATTAGGCTGTACAATGAAGCATGGAAATAGTGTGAGAACGGTGTGCGGTTAGAAGAGAAATAACAGATTCTGAATGGCTACAACTATGTTTGCATGTGGACTGCTGGAGAAACTGCAAAAAAAAAAAAAAAAAAAACCTTCCACAGGGCTTTCATCGAACGTGGTATATGATATTGTGTCGAGTGAGCATGTGCATTTGAGAACATGGTCCCTTTCGGGATTTACAGGATGTCATAAATCCCCCGAGGTAGATGCAACCTGTTGCAAGCGCGCAGAGGCGATGGCGGGAAAAAGAATGCAGGACAGATGCTCAAAGACTACTAGTTATGAAAGCTCATTAAACAGGCAGGAGGGCAACACGGCCTCTCTGCTCTGCACTCCGTCACTGGAAGGCTAATGGGAACCAGGCAGAGGGAAACCAGTGACAACTGCCCAAACCTCCCTTTTCCATACAGACCACTTCTTTTCCACCAATGGAAAATCTTGGGGACTGAAACCATTGTGTGTCTTCACTGGAAGCCTACGATGCCGCATAAATACCGTAAAAGGAGTAATAAAAAAGCGCAACCAGAGTAAAGTGGTAATAAAACACCTGCCACATTCAGCCGGACGCACACCGGAGAGTCTATGAGGAGTTCAGAAGACGCATCGTGTCAGTGGTAATTGAACCATGTGGATCATTGGACAACATAAATCACTGTTAATTTACCTTGACTCGTCGCTATAATTTTTTGAATTGTGGCAATATTCCTCTTTGGTTGTACTATAAGTGAATTAGCGTGCACAAAAATCTCAAAACGCCACTATGTTACGATCCTAACAAGGATTTTACAAGACGCAAGAGACAATGACAGAGTAAGTGGGGCTTAGAAGAGAAAAATCTGCTGTGTTATCCACAGATGGGACGCAGCCATTAAGATCCTCCTGAGGGCCAATATGTAGACCCTTTATACATGCTTCAAAACAGATGGGTGGATGTGCCTGGGATGTCTGGTTCTGAATGCGTGTCTCCATGTGTGAGATTGAGGTGCTGGCAGCCAGTCTCTGGTCATGCTTCCTCCAGCACACTGGGTAATAAAATCTTATCAGAGAGTGGAGTGGGAATGGAAGAGAGGAAACGGGAAGCGTTCCCACATTTAGGACACAAATTTAGACCTGCTACCTTTTTTATTTTTTTTTATCATTCCTGACAACAATTTATCCTTCAATTTGTTCACTTTAAATGGTACTTCAATGTTTTGTTAGCTGATCCAGCTAAGTTATTTGGTACTACATCGAAATCTGAGTACTCACCTTATACTGATGCACTGGTGAATTCGGCAGAAGGTCTCAAAGATGAACAAACGGGCATTTTCGATGAAGTCCTCAAGGCAGGCCACAAGGAAAAAATCATTCACCAGCACCTTTAAAAGATGCAAACTTTTGCATTAGACACTGTGCATGAAAATGTGAAAAAAATTTAAGTGCATTCAATTTAATGTAGATTATGCTAGAAAACATTTAAATTCAAGAAAATGCCTTAAATCACGTGGTTTCAAACTTTTTAATGCCACAGACCCCGAAATATGATGAATCCTCCGTATAACCCCCTAAAACATAAAGGCTTTTTATTTTCATTAAATACATTTCAAAAGTTGTGGTGTCTGTAAGATTTTGTAATATTTTTAAAGGAGTCTCTTATGCTCACCAAGGCTGCATTTATTTGATTAAAAATGCAGTAAAAAAAGTAATATTGTGAAATATTATTACAATTTAAAATAATTTTCTATTTGTATGTATTTTCATCAGTTTAATGCATCCTTGCTGAATAAAAGAATATTTAAATTTCTTCACGTAGTGCATGTTTTATATTGAGACAAATCTAAATAAGGGGAAGTTGTGGCCTAATGGCTGCCCACTGTTCCGGGTGTGTATTCACTGCTGTGTGTGTGCACTAAGGATGGGTTAAATGCAGAGCACTAATTCCTAGTATGGGTGACCATACTTGGCCACATGCCACGTCACTTTTTTACTTTTTAAATAGTATAAATATAATTGGTAAAATATAAAAGGAAACATCTGTCTACATTTTGAAGTAAAAACTTTTTAAAAAATTGTATGTAAATGTTCTAGTGTTAGCTTCTAAGTAAACATATGTAAATGCACTTATTGTCACATGTATTAGGAGCAGTGCTCGCTCCCAACCGCTGCTGGAACACAGAAAACTCTGTGGCTAAACTGGACAATGAGCAGAACAGGAAGTTTATATAAACTCAGAACTGAAATGAAAACAGTTCCACTTCATCCTGAGGTCTCTGTAATAGCACCTGGTTGGGGAATAACGGTATGGGGATAAAAGCCAAAAGCAAGACAAATTAAAATAGAAATATGACCAATTTTGGAAATGAATTCATAGCTGCAAGTTAAAGCAAGAGAGGCCTATAGCTAACACATATATGACAGTGTTTAATGCTATCATCATAGGAGAAAACCAGTATCTGGAAGCGGAAAAAAAAGTGTGGGGTCATTCTCAGCACTCTAAACTAACCGCAGATCTTGGAATTCCACAGTCCCCACATGAAACAGGGCAGGAACAGAGCCAGCCACCAAATTCACCACAATGGCTGTGACTTATCACCGTTTGTCTTGCCCGTTGCCGCAGGATCCACTGGGCTGCGCGGTGGAACCAATTTACAGTGCCACTGCTTTCAAAAGTCTCAACTACCGTCTTCCATCAATCTCAGACACGCAGAGCAGCTGAGTTCTGATCACCGCATACTAAACCCCCACATCCTGCAGAGACCTGGTGTGCTTTACCTTGCAGTCAAAACGCAAATAGTCAGTGCATTCCACACAGCTAAAGACATGTGCGAGCCCCTGCTGTCCCTTCACGGGTCACATGGAGTCCCCCGTCCCGCGTCTTCGTGTGCACGTCTGCACTGACAGCCCCCGCTTTGTTTGCTTAGGCTTTGAGAGCTACTATCTCTGTGTTTCTGCTTGAAGAAATCCCAACTACATGGCCATGGCCCTATCAGCCAACACACATTTCATCATTGACAATGTCTTATCTTACGCTGATAACAGTTTAGTTAAGTGCTATAATTACTGTTGAGTTTTTTCTGTAAGAGGGGAGAGAACAAGACTACGACGACTTCAAAGTAGCACAAAAAAAATTTGATTTTCAGCTTAACTTACTGGAATCTTAAAGTGCAGCTTTTTGTTTTTTCAGTCTTCAAAAAGATTGAAAACAGGGCTATATAAGCTTGCGTCTATGTTTTATGCATAGCATAGACATCATGAGCCCAAACCATTGTGCAAATGGCCCCTCTCCACTGAGATAGATCAACTGAAGAAGAAAAATGACAAAAGCTGACTGGATAAGCATGATAAGGTAATCACGATGCAAAGTAAGCTATGTGATGATTCACAGCTTGAAGAAAATCCAGAACACTTACGCGGTCAATCTCTACAGATCCAGGACCGTGTCCAGTTGGACTGAATCACAGGCCTGCAGAACCTCTGGAGCCATGGGTGCTGATGATATGCTAAATAATTGCTTGTAAACAACGGGTACTGTATTTGGGTAATTTTAGGTTGTTTTAGACATCTAGTTCGGGGGCAGTACGATATTTAAAAAATACGTTTATTCAGCATTAAATTTATTAAAAGTGACATTAAAGACTTCTAAATGTTACACAATATTTCGATTACAAATAAATGCTGTTATTTTGAACTTTCTATTAATCAAAAATCCAGAAAAATATGCATCACAGTTTCCATGAAAATATTAAGCGTCAACTGTTTATTAACGGTTTTCAACACTGATAATAACAGTTTCTTGGGCATCAAATAATTTCTGAAGGTTCATGTGACACTAAAGACTTGAGTATGCTAAAAAAAATCAGGTTCAGACTGTATTTTTGACCAAATAAATGCAGTCTTAGTGAGCACAAGAGACTTTCAGAAGAATTAAGAAAATATTCCAAATTTTTATAAGGCAGTGTTATATATATTATTGAAAAAATATATAATTGATAAAGACTTTTAATTTAAAAAATGTAATTTATTTTTATTTTTTTTACTTTTATTTAAAATTGTGACATATGGTCAACAGACAAATAAGCCAATATACACTAATACAAAATAAATGCACCTCTTTTCAATAATATTTTCTTTATTATTACAAATTATTTTTTTTGCACATTTGGGTCATTTTTTTCCCATTTACATTCACTTAACAACCAATTAGTCAATGTAACGGATTTGTTTGAAGGTGAATAGGATGTTTGTTTTAGTACGAGCAAAGACGATTGAGTGCAGACAGTCTGATGACTCGCGAGGCTTCGGCAGCCTAACAGGAAAAGCTTTGGGCTGTTGTAGACGGGTAACTCTGATTTTCTAAGTCACCACTCAATCAGACTGTGAATTTGCGAGCATTTAGAGCTGACATACATCTGAGCCTAGCCAGTTATGCTCACATGCCACATAATTTAACTTTTTTTGCAGCTTGTGATCTCGATAATACCTCAGGCTTTCATAATCAGGCTCAGGACTAATTAGTGACCATTTACGCAGTGTCTGGGCTGAGCTCCCGTTGTAGGATACGCCTGCTTCTGGAGGTCCGGTAGCCAGAGGGCTCTCACGAGATCTCACAGATGCAGGTGTGCTAATTACTGCTAGCCTTACAACGCCTGGCCTCCAAGCATGCAAAGTGTAATAGAGATCTCCCAAATGACTCGATCAGTTGGACCTGCAGAGACCCCCCCCCCCCAAAAAAACATGACTCCTGGTGATTTGGGCCTCGTTTTTCTCTCTGCTTCTTGACGATAAACGGCTAGAATGAAAAACAGCTGGCCTGATCAAATGGACACTCTCACAGGAGTAAATGTTTATAAATCATGTCAGCGTTTTAGGAAGGTTCCCATTTCAACGTTAAGTTGGATTTTTTCATTCTCCTATAGAAAGCCTGCTATTTAACATATGAGGTGCTTGTTGCTAAACAAAACTGAATTGTTTTATTTTAGGCAACGGCAGACGATGGATAGTGCAACTGGTCTTTGAATTCATAATAATTTAGAGAACAGGAATGAGCTTCGACATAAGTGCACACTAGGCTAAAGGCACTCAAGCTAATTACGCTTGGGATGAATCTTTGTAATGTAATGTGTTAACTGCAACCAAGAACGCGCCTGAAGGCCATTTCTGGCTTTTATCACACTGAGACTTTCTTATTCAAAGTAAAATACTTTTTGCCGTTTAAGATTTGGCACGTTTGTGGGGCAGCTTACCAAATGCATTTAGGTTGAAATGTAATGTTTTCCAGGGTCAGAATGGCGAACAAATTTCGGTGCTGTGCCAACGATGTCTGCAATAGCATGGTAGCAAAAGTCTTTGTACTATTCCTACACTATGGTAATGATAAAACCAATGTATTGCAAAGAGAAAAACATACTCTCTTACTATAGCCCTTTTAAATAAAAAAAAATGTACAGTACATTTACAATTTAGTGTTTTGCACCAGAAGCCCTAAAATCTTTTAAAAGCACCACCTGAAAATTAAAATTGGGTCATACAGTACTTTATTCAACTTCACTATTACTATCACTAGGTTCCAAGTATGGCCTTTATTTTTTTACGTAGAACACTGTTTTTTAAAGATTCAAATTAATGCAAAAGCACCATTAAAGTGGTCCTTATGACTTAAATACCATATTCCAAGACTTCTGAAGCCATATGATAGCTTTGTGTGAGAAACAGATGGAAAATTGAAGTCATTATGAATAAAATATGCAATATACAACAAAATCTTGACATCCACTCTTCTTGTCATCCAATTATATGAGAAAAAAGCATTCCGTCTGATTCATGAACAAATCATTCTTTAGAGTTGGATCTTTTTAGTCAATTAGTCTAAAAGACTCATGATTCTGATCTGATTGCGTTCAAAGCACCAACTCCGACTGATCAAAGTGGGGAAGAGTACTCGTGAACAGACACAAATTTAATTTTGTTCATCAGATAAAACTGTTGTACAAATTCAAAAGACTTGGAATATAGCTCATATTAGTCATATGGACCACTTTTATGATAGTTTAATGGTGCTTTGGACTTTTTGAAACTTGAAAGCTTCAGTCTCATTTCAATAAAACTGCATGGAAATTAGCAACTAACAGAGTCTTCAGAATTTCTCAAAAAAAAAAAAAAAAGGAGGGGTATTTACAATAAAATTTTAAATTTTTGAGCTATTCCTTTGAAACAAAGCTTGTTACTCCATTTCATTGTGTTTTTGTTTGTTTTTTTGGCACTATAAGTCAGTAGTTTAACTGTAAAAACAAAGAATGACACAGCAGGGCAAGGGTGAAAACTGATGAAGTGACCATTATGGAAGGCCATTTATAAACGGGAACAAAAATACATATCACTGGCTTGTCTGTACCGCAGCTCTTTCCAGTGCGTGTGTCCGCCTCTGCTCACCAAAAGCACTTCTTGTTAACCATCCCACTGATCTGACAATTACCAGCTATCATAAAAACATGACAAATGGTGAGTCAGAGGCTCTTTCAGGGGCCCACTTCCACAGCTGCCCATGACACCACGGCACGGAGAGACCACTGTGCTTTAAGACCCCTTTCAGGGCCCGAAACAGAAGGGTAGGCTGTTTGTGGATGCAGAAAAGTGACACACAGCATCGCTAATGACTATCACCAGTTCTAGGAAAGTTCAGAGGACGCCTCTGACCAATCAGAGGTCGGAGTGTGATGACATCACATCTCATCATTAGAGAAATTGAGGCATCATCTGCGTAAATTACAAAGCTAAAGGCTTTTTGTCGCCAGACAAGCAGTGAAGCATGAGCTCAACATCTTAGGAGAAGGATAGTCTCTTCAAACTCTTTCGCTAATGGAACAGGTTATGAAACGTTATGAATCTTATGCTTTTGGAAAAACAGGAACATGACAGAAGATACAATCAATCTGCAAAGTCCCTATAAAGAGGAGGGTGTGCCATGCTTTTAAGGACACGCTGAGAAACAAGCTAATAAAAAGGTAACAGGAAAAGACAGCTGGAACTTACCGCCTCACACTCTCTCAGCTTCTTCTGAGCACTATCAAAGTCAAAGTTCACATACAGACACTCCACAAACTCCGTGATGGGATCTTTGTAGGTGTACGACTCCTAAAAAGAAGATAACAAAAGAAAAAAATTATGCAATTTAAGGGAAAGCTCACACACAAATGAAATGTACTTTTCACCTACCATGCTGGTTTTTAAACTGGGGTGCGTTTCTCTTTGTAAATCTACTTAAAGGGGTCATATGATGCGATTTCAATTTTTCCTTTCTCTTTGGACTGTTACAAGCTCTTGGTGCATAAAGAAGATCTGTAAAGTTGCAAAGACTAAAGTCTCAAATCCAAAGAGATATTCTTTATAAAAGTTCAGTCAGCCACGCCTACCTAAAACGGCTCGTTCTAACACGCCCCCACATATCTACGTCGCTATGTGGGAAGATTTGCATAAAGCCGCCCAAATGTTCTCGCTGTAGTATTGTTGTTGCCGCCACCATGTCGTGAAGGCACTGTGTGATTCGTTGTGAAAGCGAAACTACTTTGTTTGGTCTTCCAAAAGAGGACGATATTTGCTTCGTCATGCCTGGAGCTGATCCGTGCTGGTTGCTGAGGAAATACTACAACTTTGCTCTGTGGATCACCGGATCGGCTTTCACCGTGGACGAAGC
>NW_015505596.1:168837-204069 GCF_001515645.1 Sinocyclocheilus grahami
GGAGAAACAATGATGTACAGTATGTGGAAAATAATGTGTTTTTTGAACCTTAAACCGCATAAACATTTCATTACACCAAATACACAAAATAATGTTCTTTTTAGCAACATCATATGACCCCTTTAATGACATGCATGTCAGTGTTTTATTAACTAATAAAATTTCACATTACAAGCAGAACTGAAATCAGCTGTTCAAGCACAAAATTACTGCTGCTTTCATCTTGTGGTTACAAATGTGGCTGTCGCCAAACTGTTGCATCCATTATCTTAATTGGCACAAGCTGACAGTCAATTTGCCTACAGTATGTGACATATACGGCAGATATAATGAGAATGATTAAAGTAAAACTGGCCTTAAATAGACTTGGAAAGCAGTGCATAAATATATATATATATATATATATATATATATATATATATATATTTATTTATTTATTTATTTATAAGGACAAAGCAGAACATAAATGAAGAACCAAAGTCCTGCCTGATACCTGCTGGATGACTTTCACCAGATCCTTTAGCACCTGCCTACGCTTGCGGACGTCCTTGTTAGTGATGATAGCTGTGGTCAGGTAGCGCAGTATGTGTGGGCACATGGTCTGAATAGCATTGAGGTACCTGTAAACAGAAAAACAAACAACAATGGTCACATGCTTGAAGGACAGCTTTGATCTCTACATGAAAACATGAAGCCATATGATGTAATTTTTCGAGGTTGGACACCGTTTTCACAGCAATTTCCAGCGAGTTCTCATTTTGTGAACTTGCAGATTCTCATTAAACAAAAGAACAAGACTGTGTTGAAAGCACCTCTGTTCATTGGTCCCACTGTGGAGGGAAGGGAAAAGGAAAAGCCCCTTTCTAGACACGGATCACCAGCTTCGGGCCTGCAGAGCAGTGAAACACTATACACCAGGGACTTGTTTTTCAGCCACAGGTCAACTAGCTGTGGGCTTCTCCAAGAATGAAAGCTACATAGCACTACTATTACAATCCAAGACAAAGTTCTCTCTCTGCCGACTAGAGACATGCAAGAGCGTTCTTATATGAAAAAAAAAACCCACATACAACAGATACCTTGTCATAGGGCTGAGAGCTCCTGTTAAAGTGCACTTAACATTGAGTAAATTAGGAAGACGGCCTCCGCGCCTGTTGTATCTGTACGAACATCTTTGACCCCCCCTCTTCATCCCCCATACGAGGACCAAATAAAATTTTAAGGAGGAAGTGGCGCTGCTCTGCCTTGGCCAGACCCTAAAGCTCCCTTACGGATCAGCACGGAGAAACACATGTCATTTGGAGGAAAAGGAGGAGGACTGCCGGATGGTTTAATTAGACGAAACAATTAAAGGGACAAGGGGGCCTGTGGCACTTGTGATGTTGAAGCTAAAAACAGCAGCGGGCTTCGGCGGCGTGTGATCCCAGTTGGCGCAGCCTTCGGTCTCTCCTCTCTTTGTAGTTGTCTGACTTCATGGCAAACCACAACACTTCATGCTGTGTTCCTGATTAACTTACACCTACTCGCTCTCTCAGGGAGGCTCCGATGGCCAGACTGCTCACATGAGTCATGATGCCATATCTGGGCTTTGAACAGGGGAAGAAAAAAACATTATCTAATCTAACCGAGCCCGACAGCTACGGCCAAAGCCATGATACGGCTTAATCAGTTGCTAAATGACTTCGCGAGGAAGAGGGCAAAACAGGAAGTAGTAGTTATTATATGATAGCCTATCTTTGGTTTCGTTTTTCCTGCACAAAAAAAAATTCAGTTTTGGCCTTCTGCTCGACAGCACGACTACATCATAAACAATCTTCAGGCCGAGAGCACTGGATCGTACCCTATCCTGAACAACGGCCAAACAACTATGAAATGAACCTGAACGCTACAGGCTGATGTCAGCCTAATGGTCAACAAAACTTCAAGAATAACAAAAAGGAGAAGAACAGAAAACAAAAGGTCTTTCCAGAGGGTCAAAAACAGACCATGTTGCCGTTTTCCAACTAAAACAAGACAATCAATGTATTTACCCTCCAAGAACACAATACTGTTGTGGTGCACAAAACGCAGTGTATCTAATGCAGTAAATTACACTTAGATTCAGATTTATGGGGTCTGATTGCTCTACGTGGCCACAACTCTGCAAATAAAAGCTAAAGGCAGAAGAGGTGAGAGAACAACACAAAAACGAAAAGTGAAAAGAACGCTGCCAGCATTGAAAGACCTCTGATCTGACGAGCCCAACCGCAAATTAGAAGTACCTTTTTAGAGCGGTTTTAATGAAGCATAATGAATGTTTTTGTATAATGAGCACCGACGTCCAAAGGGCTGCTGTTAAGCCAGCCCACTGTCTTAAAGGCAGGTCAAACATTCACACTAGGTTCACAGCCACACTGGCCCTTAAAACAGCACACAGCGGTCGTGAACAGAAGGAAAAAGCCAAACCAAAAGATGGTTTTCCAGCTAGCGACAGCACAATAGGCCACCTCAATCTGTTTTTTTACCCACTATGGTCAGGTACTAATGACTAATTATTGGTCTGGTCACCCTTAATCATCTGTGCTGGTGGAAACTGGTGGAAAACAACATCTTAGAGGCAGGTAAGTTCATTTTGTCTTTGAACATTTTACAGGCACTAGGCTCCCCAACAGTGCATTAGAAGGAAAGTGTGGCCTTAAAATAGATGGCATGTAGAATTATTTAGTAGATCAAGTGACCTACCTTACGCACACCTGGTGTAAACCCACTTTAAAAAATAAATAAATAAAAAAAGCTAGCAGACCCTTGAAGCTTCTTTGCACTATGCACCACACTACAGGACTGAACCTTGCTGCCCTTTAATGTGTTAAGTCCTTGACAAGTCGGCAACAAAAAGCCCCAGATTACAGCCAATTTACAACAAGTAGCTGGGGCCGAGACTCTTACCCATTTGTGAGAAATTCTAACAACAACAAATATTAGTATTAGTAGTAGTAGTATGTTATATATAATGTAAGTTATTGTTATATTCAAAACAATGTTTTATTTTCTTTTATTTCATATTTATATTTTAATATTAATGTATTTATCGTTTTAAATTATATATACTGATTAACATATAAACATGACAAAAATAAATTATAGTATATATTATTATTATATTATATTTAAAACTATTTGCTACACATATACATTAATAATATATATATATGTATATATACACTTGTAGCACCTAGAAAATTTAGGGAAATATGCATGAAAAAATTATCCAATGTTCTGTGCAAATCGGTGCAAAAAGCCCACATGACCTTCTGCCATGTTGTTTGATAACATTTTCATGTTTCTATTGTTTGAAATTGAAATTTGGGTTTGTGACCACAAACCAGATTCACACTACTGGCGTCTCATAGGGAAACCACTTTTTCCTCATGGAACAGTGAGACCTGATTACGACTGAAGGTCAGAGGTGATTCATTGGGTAGGATTCATTAACTTATTTTTTCCCGTTTGGAAACATTTTTCTGTGTTCACAAACAAACTGAAATTGATTGAATAAAGATCAACAGACTTGTCCAGGCTCAACAACATCGCTTAAAGAAGCTTAAAACACTGAACCCGTGAGTTAAGCAGCCCATTTGCCATTGTCAGCATTCGTCCAAGCTGCCAGGCTCGTTTTCGCGCTGACCGCTGGGGTCGTGGGTCTGTGAGCGGCTGGCTGGCTGGTGAGCCAAGCATCAGCAGTTTTGTTTGCGGACTGTGGCGGGCTTTCCAACCTGGACCCGTGCTCTCTTCCTACCTCATCCGTTTTTATTAGAGTCAAACCAAAGCAAAACCAAATCCCAGATGGAAAACGAGCAGCTGCAGAAGGTGCTTACTGTGGCTGATAGAGGAAAAGCTCGATGATGTTGTCTCTCCCTTTGGGGTGGTTGAAGAACACGAAGAGAGACCAGTGGATCAGCCAAGTCCTTTGCTGGAGAGACTGAAGAGGAGAACTTACTGTCTGTAGAGAAAAAACAAAATGGGGTGTTAAAAATAATTGAAAAGGCATAGTTCAACCCCAAATTAAAATTCTGTCATCATTTACTAAGCCTCATGTTGTTCCAAAAATATATGAGTTTCTTTTTCCATGGAAAACAAAAGGAGATTTTTGAACTGAATTTGCTGGTCATTCAATGAAATTACAAATAATTAGGAACTTAGAAAAAGCACCACTGACCTACCATAAAATACTCCACTTGGCTCATGTGCTGTTTTGAATTCATATGATAGCTTTATGCAAAGAAAAAAAACTGAAAAAAAACTGAAAGTCTGAAAACTGCTCACCAAGGCTGCATTTATTTGATCAAATATGCAGTAAAAACAGTAATATTGTGAAATGTTATTGCAATTTAAAATAGCTGTTGTCTATTTAATATATTATAAAATTTAATTTATTCCTGTAGTGGCAAAGCTGAATTTTTTGCATTCATTACTCCACTAGTGCTGCTTCATATTTTTGTGTAAACTGTGATACGTTTTTTTCTCAATTAATTGTTTTTTTCTCAAAGTATTCTTCAATGAATAGAAAGTTAAAAAAACAGCATTTATTTCGAATTGACATCTTTTGTAACAATTTAAATTTAAGTTTAAAGTGTTCTTGTTAAATAAACGTATTAATTTCCATTAAAAAATCATTTGGAATATCATGATAGCAAGTAAAAAATAATGAAATATTGTTTTTTGGGTGAACTATCCCTTTAAAACGTGACTTCTCTTGATCGTGACTTGATCATAACAGGATTAACTTCTGACTCTGAAAAAAACAACAATTGGCTTCCGCTGCCTTCCAGGATCAGTACAAATCAAAGTTCAGAATAGAAATGTACAGTCTCCAAAGACTTTAATTTTTTATTTACTCGTACTTCTCCCCAGGCCAAACCCTTCTTTCCCAGCTCAATTCCTCCAATTAAAAATCAAGCTGCACTGACATAACACAGCAATTAAGGTTTTGCTTGACTTGTGAGTTGCGGTGAGAAGGAATCGAGGAGATGGAGGAGAGGAGGGGAGGAAGAACGGCAACAGTGGCAGAGCTGTGCTGAAACGCAAGGTGGTCAATATTATGGCCTATGTAAGGGAATCTGAGTGTGGTATTGAATTCTGAGTGGCGGGGCATTACATTGTTATCGATAGTCTCCCTCAGGCGGGTGAGGTCCTCCATGGCAGCTTCCCAGTTCTGCATCAGGATCTCTGAGGCCAGCTTGCCCCACAAAGAGTTCAGCGCGTTTCTGTCTGTGGAGGGGACCTGCACAAACACAGACAAACATACAAAAATGCATTGACCCACTGTAAACAAAGGTAGACAATGAACCAACTCACTATAATAATACACTGAATGCTTTCTGAATACTGTATTTCTGACATCTACCACTCCCCACAGCTAAAAGTTAAGCTTTCTTGCCAAAGCTGCTTGCCAGAGTAGCTTCTTTATTTATTTACAGTGGATAAACGGATTAAATTATGTCATCTTCGGGAATTGGGTTTGCAAGGGAAAAAGAAATGGATCCTGAAAGACTATTTAGCTTTCTATAAAACTTAATTTACTGAATTTTTGTGATAGTCATTGCTGTGTCGTTCTGCAGTTCACTTCAGCAAGCAAGCACATCTATGTCACGTATCCCCCTATAAATTAATTAATTTTCTATTTTGTAATGTCAGGAATTAACTAAAATGTATATATTTTTATACTGATGATTTATAATGATTAATGTCAAATTTCTAATCAATGAGTCTGTATATTTTATAATAATCTTTTTTAAAGGGGTCATAGGATGCGATTTCAAGCTCTTGGTGCATAAAGAAGATCTGTAAAGTTGCAAAGACTTCAGACTCAGATCTCAAATCCAAAGAAATATTCTTTATAAAAGAGTCAACCACTCCTACCTAAAACGGCTCATTCTAACACGCCCCCACATGTCAACATCACGATGTGGGAAGATTTGCATAACGCCGCCCAATTGTTCTCACAAAGAAAGAAGGCATAACTTTTATTCTCGCTGTAGTATTTTTGCTGCCGCCATGTAGAGAAGACGCTGTGCGTTTCGTTGTGAAAGCGAAACTACTTTGTTTGGCCTTCCAAAAGAGGACGATATCAGCTTCGTCATGCCTAGAGCTGATCCGTGCTGGTTGCTGAGGAAATACACGGCT
This sequence comes from Sinocyclocheilus grahami, assembly GCF_001515645.1. NCBI lineage: Eukaryota > Metazoa > Chordata > Actinopteri > Cypriniformes > Cyprinidae > Sinocyclocheilus > Sinocyclocheilus grahami. Next base: position 175,000 of record NW_015505596.1, read on the forward strand.
TTCACCGTGGACAAAGCGGATTTTCATATTTAAAGGATTTGCCACTGATGATTCAAACACGAGTTTTGAGTGGTGTAGAGTAGTGCTTGTTGTTTATTCTTTCTCAGATCACAAATGCAGACATGGTTTTATGTTTACGCGGCGCGATGGAACGCGTAAAAATACAGTATACGTCATTATAATCCGTAATTTGTTGCATCCAAGTCCCCACTGGATGCAACAAATGCCTAGTTTATAAAGGGTTTTAATGTTTTTGTCTCGTCGCTCTGGCCGGACAGGGCATCACAGTATGGTAAGGGGCGTAACATTTCCGTCACACACTTTAGGTATTCGGTCAATCACAACGCACTGGATAGCTGGCCAATCAGAGCACACCTCGCTTTTCAGACCGATGAGCTTTGTAAAAATCGACGCGTTTCAGAAAGGCGGGGCATAGAGGAGAAACAATAATGTACAGTATGTGGAAAATAATGTTTTTTTAACCTTAAATCGCATAAACACATTTCATTACACCAAATGCACAAAATAATGTTCTTTTTAGCAACATCATATGACCCCTTTAATTCAGAAAATATGTTTTTGAGGTGGGTAGGTCGAAGAGGTCCTCAGACAAGAGCTACAGGTTAAAGGCCAACTTGTCTGTGATATTGCTGGGAAATAATTACACAAGTTAAACACGTGCTCTTTAACTAGCTAGGGGTCAAGTGCTATCTCGAGGGTAAGGAGGGTCATGTCAAGAGATGAAAGTGGCTTCAAATCACTGAAACACTAACAGGAACGTGTCGTTTTGAAATACAGAAGCAGACATAAATTAAAGTCTAACAATATATGTTATATATACACAGATTCATTTTTTCTGATATCTGCTATGGATCATCATCGAAAACAAATGGGGAAGGCAAGCTCTCCAAAGTTCATGTGAACTTGCGGTGACCTTAGTGCATTGCCTTCGGTGAGGGTCTTTAATGATGTGTGCTGCTACTGCAGCAGCCTCTGTTACTGGCCCTAACAAATGTCTGCAAGCTTTGATCAGCCCAGAGATGTGGACAGGGCTGGAGTGGCGGGACGCTAATCAAAATGTCTGTTCGTGGAGGAGTGAGAGAATGAGGTCCAGACATTAGGTAAAGAAACTCAACAATCAATTCAAAGAACAAACTAATCACAAAAACTGGGTGAGGATGGATAGCTGTGTGTATTTACGATGTAAATGAGAACCATTTGAGTAGGTCTTTGACAGACAAATAATTAAAGGCATTTAATTTTCCTGAGGCTTTAAGAGCTACATAGTTCTTATGGTCCTATGTCACTTCTACCTTGACTAAAACCCTTTGACAGCAGAAACCAATTACATAAGTCTTGTTAAGCAGAAACAGGCCCTTGAAAATAATGTTTAAATAACTTGATTAACTAGTAATTATAATAATCTCCCGAACATTTAGCGCAAAAGAAAAACATCCTGCGGAATCAAGTTATGAAACCCCTGAAAGATACTCGCTCAGCTTCTTATATGGAAACATGTACAAGATTTGGTCCATTTCTGCAGAGACAATCAGCTTCAAATGAACGTAAGCGGTTTTAAATTATGACCAAAAAGACAAAAACAAACAAAGTGAGGAGATAATGCGTTGCAGATTAGCGAGCTGCTGAAGTATCTAAGCGCGTTTCATGAATAAAAGGGGGATGAGCTATAGCCAGAGGCTAGTCAGTGATTACGACCTACGACAGATGTAGCAGCACACAGGCGACCAGGAAGTCAGGGTCTGAATGTTATAAGGAGCCATGCATACACTGAAATCTGATTGAACCAACATATCGCTCCTCGTATACATTAATCATTAAATATGGACGAGAAGAAACACTGGATATTATGTGACAAATCTCTCAAGTTCCACAAGGAAAACCATAAATAGGATGCCATCTGCAAAGCATCATGGAAATCTGAACAATACAAGAGTATACAATAACAAAAAGTATAATACAAATAAAATAGTGTGTTTGTATTTGCAGTGCAGCAAAGCATAAGTATATAACAACAACAACAACAAATAAATAAATGCATTTATTTACACAATGGAAATAAGAAAAATACAAGGGTCTACAATAACAAAGTATCAAAATACATGAGATACAATTTGTTGTTATTTGAAGTGCAGTATATATGTTAGTTTATAATAATATGATAATAATAATAACAACATAATTAGTATAAAATAATAATAATATATAATAAAAACATAAATACATAAATAAATAGTTAGCCCAGTACGTTTATGGTGGGTTAAAATATACTTCTGTGGTATTTGAATAGTACGTATATATTAAGTAAGTAAGTAAGTAGTATGGAACAGTTTAAAAAATCCATACAGTACAGACGCAACCACCCATCCACTTGCAACAGTGGAGCACTTTGATCAAAATTCCCAAGTTGGATGCGTCTAAATAACAGTCAAAACCCAAAAACTCCCAGAGATCAGCTCGGAGGGACAGCTGAGGAAAAAGACATCCTCTCTGCCAATACAAAGGTCAAGGTTTCATTTCTAAAAGTGTTTGTTTTTTTCCTTTTTTTTTCCTGGAAGTCCCTGCCTGCTACATTTGGCGACGCTCCATGTCATTATGGCAGCTTTCTGCACACTGACTGGCTTTCAGCAGTGGCCATGCAAGAATAGTTTCAATACCTGGGTTTTTCCACAAGTTACCTTGAGTTTCCATTGCCTCCCGAAATGGGCACATTTTCAATGACTGACCAGCAACAATAAATTTACTGTGCTGGGGATCCGACGGGACACTCAATCTTTATTCTCAACATCCAATCCCTGCATTAACAGATGATATGAATAAGTTGCTCTTTTCGCACCGCGCCCTCACTGAAACAGGACCTCGGCTCTGGATTTTGCAAGCCTGGCTTCCTTCGTTAAATGGCTGTGTTTCCCACGCTAGAGGAGTTCTAGAGCCTGACATCTCCCATGCTAGGAGCCGTCTGAGGAGATGAGAGGTCCGACTTGAACAGGGGTGGACAAAAAGTCAAAAGAAAAGAAAAAAAGGGGCAGGTATTCGGAAAGCTCAACTAAATCCATTTTTACATAATGGCTATTCCAAGCGTCTTTCCACTGTTGATGAAAACAGAAGATATTGAGTTTCAAAACATTTGATCTGGAATTTTAAATGAGAAGATAACAATTTGAATGCTTCAAAACATACACAGTGAGAGAGTTTCTGGAAGCTATTTTGGTTTATTTAGATTAACCAGTGATGGCATAAATAAGGTTGGTTGCTGTGAACAATCTAATCTACTCAAAGCGCTTGATGTGCTCGCAATATGAATGATGTGGTGTTCCTATGATGAGTAGATTCGAATTTCATCATTTCTTTACCCAACCCCAAATATTGTTTCAGTGTCATACAGTGAAAGCCATTGGGCTCCAGTGTGGTTTTGAACCCCACTGACTTCCATTGTATGGACACTATTCAAAATATCTCCCTGTATTCTACAGAAAAAAATAAGTCATATCGGTTTGGAACCACATGAGTAAATGAAGACAAGAATACCCAAGTATCCCTTTTGAGCATCTACACTAATGAATATGCAAATAAGGGTGACAAAAACCGAAGGGTATAATTCAAGGCTTGTCGGCCGTTCCTTGCCTCGGCTCCCACGAAAACCACAGGGACACAACAAACAAACAAACAGTGTGACTGATGCTGCAGATTATTCACAAATGGGAAACGTGTTGCAAATCTAAACAACACAGTCTTCATCACACCTCTGAAATGCTAAAACATTCCAAATCAAATAAAGGGTTTCTTTTCGGTCACTTGTTGCCACAGCAACGCTTAGCAAATGATCAGACAAAAAAATGTCTGGGGTTTTTTTAACAACAATGTAGGCTGCGTGAATCATACGTGAGAGCAGGTCTGAAGAAACAGGAGAGCATTTCATGTGAGAAGGCAGGCTATGTGGTTACGTGAGAAACACTCGTCGGCAAGGGAGTCCGATAACTTAGCCAGGCATGAAGCCTCTAGCAACACTCTTGGCCCAGGGCAGCGTTGACAATGGGCACCTCTCTTTAAAATACTGGACTACCTCCACACACTGCGGCCAGAGAGAAAGGAGCGGGTCAATTTGTTCATTCCCAGCCGTCATTTGCCCCCTGCCCCACTAGCTAGACAGCACTGCGCTGGGCCCTGAGCGTCCGGCCGCTTTTCCCCATAAGTTCATCTTTCACTCATTTCTACAGGCAGTGGGAGAGAAGCCACAAACACCAGAGCCCCAGCAATGAGCCCTTTGTTTATAGAGGAAATAAGGAGTACGCACATGTAACATGGATACTGCCAGTACTCTCAGTGAACTGCAATTATCTTCCCCCACAAACCTACTTTGGTATTATCTGATTCCAAAAGTATTCCACTGGTGAAAATTATTTAATCCAAGGTCCTCGGTGCATCACTGCCTGGATCTTTATCCAGACAACAACATTTAAAAAAAGGTAAATTGGTCGTCATCCTTATGTAGGGAACTTAGAGGAAGATGTGGATGCTTATGTGTGTGTTCTAGGCTAGTTTCACACTGCAAGTCAAAAGAACCAATTCCAATTCTATGTTCAATTCCAATTCTGTTTTGGTAAGGTTGTTCACTTAGCATTTTAAATGTGACCCATATCAGACAAGGGGCTCATCAGGCGACAACTAACCAGCATGTGAAAAAAATCCTATCCTGGGATGTTTAACACTGAAAGATGAAACTCAATTTAAATTTAAATATTTCATCCATGCCAACAATTCAACAGTCAACAATTAATGAAACCAAAATTATGAAAAATGAACAAGAAAAAGAAATAAGCACTCATATGCTATTCTTTAAAACTCGAATTGAATTTTTTGAAAAGCATTTGTTCCCTTAAAATCTTCCTAATATACATACAGAAATATATGTTATTATTATTATTATAACAATAATCATAAATAGTATAATAATAATATTATTATTATTATAAATAAATAAATAATGCAATTATTGTTGTTATTGTTAATAATAACAATAAATGATATATTATAGATATTTCTAAATATCTATTAGAATAACTTTTCTGTCATCTAGGATAGTTTTAACATATTTAACCAGTTTTGCCAGTTAATTTAAGCACAATTATAACAAATGTCACGTGAGATTGATGAAAAAAATACAACTTGAATACCTGAAATCACAAAAATAAATAAATACATAAATACAAAATCTGATACACTGATACATCCGATTTATTCCCAGATCAGAACTTAAATTACCTGATTTAAAAAGGATTTTGAAGGAGGGGGGGGGGGACAAAATTCTAGAACAAATTCAAAAGGGAAGTCAAAATTCTAGAACAAATTCTAGTTATCTTCTGTTGAAAAGCATGCTTTTGGTGGATTGGGATTATATGGAGCATGCTGTGCAACCTTTAACCCTTGCAAAAACTGGTGAATCCTGTCAAACCAAGAGTGATTAGGCCACAAAATCCCCACCAATCATCTATAAGAAGCAGCACTGCCCATAAACACCATAAGCTTATGAAGTCTGCCACTAAACATAGCTCTGAAACAACTCTTAACAAAGTCCTTGAAGAAGTTCTTTTCAGCACTCAAGACCTGCAAGGAATATAACAAGCCATGGGATGGCACTTTTGAGAAGTAATTACAGATCAGGAGCTTTTAGTTCTTTGGATTGCCTCAAGTGCAAAAAAAAAAAAAACCTGCCCGTTTCGCTGTAACAGATGGATAACATGGATAAATGGCACAATATTTCATAATAAAAGGATTTGGATTCTAATTTGAGAAAATCTACCTGTGAGCGAGTTATGTCCAGTTATGTGTACTTTTCATCTGCATCATTTTGGAAAACACAATGTTAAGTGCATGCATAATGCTCATAACTCATGGGATTTGGCAGAGTCTCGTACTAAAAAAGCAGAACCATATTAAGCAGAGACAATAATTCAAACTCTCAATAGGGCGACCGTTTGGCTTGATTAACACTCACAGGGGAACTCTCCATCAAAATAAAACAGTTTGTCCATTAGACAAGAACTTATTAAACAAGAATGCATTTAATGACTTCAATTTGCGAAGGAGAAAATGAAAGGGTGTTGTGATGAAAAGAAGCTCTTGAAAATTGCCCCGCTGGGAACGTCCCAGAGGAGAATGCTAGAAAACACAACTCTGTCATCTGTTAAAGACAGGGGCGTGGTAAGACACATACCAGGACTCTGAAGAAATAAAGGTACTCCGCTGCACCTGAGTAGTTCCCACACTCGTACTGGAACTTGGCGTATCGGTACAAGGTGTCCAAATACTCCTGACGAAACTGCAAGGAAAAACAGAAGTTAAAACACAAAAATGTATGTAGATCAAACATTTATGTGCAAAGGTAATGAACCGTGATGGTAATGACGTTTCTGACATACAAAGAAAAAACTGGTTGGGCCTTGTATTAGCTTACACAAGTTAGCTAGAATTAAATTCATATTCATGTGTTAAATTAATGTATTAAACGTGTTAAATTCATATATTTTAACTTTTTTTTAAATAAAAAGACAGCTTTAAATATAATCTATCTTATAGATTTAACTTTTATTATAAATGTAATATTTTATTTATTAATATATAGTATTATATTAATATTTATTATATAAGATGTATTTAAAATAAAAATTCATATTTATTAGTTATACATGGTCCATTTACTTACATAGCATTTAACATCTATAGTAAGTATAATGTAATATAATATATTTTATATACACACACATACATATGCACACACACAATATTACTTTAATTTTAATAATAATAATAACAACAACAATGAAAATAATAATAAATATATATACATATTTTTAAAAATACTGAAACGGCCCTATCACTGGCTGTGAATTCATTCATAGTGTATTCCTCCCTTTGAATAAATCTTTAAATTATTATTATTATTCGCTGAAAATCCTCCCCTCAACCTCAGCTCTCAAATCCAGTATGTTACAATGCATCTTGCTATGCACAACATGTCTATTCCTTCAAAAATCAAATAAGCTATTACTTTAAACAAGGGGCGCCTGCAGTTGTACGGATGTATGCACTGTGCATACCATGATTGCGGCATTACATTTAGCTTTGCTCATATCGCACCATATTTATGTTTATGCGTTTTACAGCATTGCATATTATAACCAATAACACACGACTCTGTTGAGTTTATGAATGCAATGGCCAGTCAGAAGCAATCATATGAGTCATCGCTAAAACGCCAGAGTTTTGTTCTGCATGCACGCTCTCTGGATGAATTCTGCACTCTCTCGAATTCTCTCATTATAAACAACAAAGTGCAGATGGATACACGATATAAGTAAGAGATTCACTTGACAGTGTAGACAGCTTACAGCTCTCAAATCCAGTATGTTACAATGCATCTTGCTATGCACAACATGTCTATTCCTTCAAAAATCTAATAAGCTATTACTTTAAACAAGGGGCGCCTGCAGTTGTACGGCTGTATGCACTGTGCATACCATGATTGCGGCATTACATTTAGCTTTGCTCATATCGCACCATATTTATGTTTATGCGTTTTACAGCATTGCATATTATAACCAATAACACACGACTCTGTTGAGTTTATGAATGCAATGGCCAGTCAGAAGCAATCATATGAGTCATCGCTGAAACGCCAGAGTTTTGTTCTGCATGCACGCTCTCTGGATGAATTCTGCACTCTCTCGAATTCTCTCATTATAAACAACAAAGTGCAGATGGATACACGATATAAGTAAGAGATTCACTTGACAGTGTAGACAGCTTCATTGATAATAATGGGAGTTTTTTGAGAGTGCTTAAACCTGTGCTAGACTATAGTCATTGATAATGTGATAATGTAAATGTTCTTTGCTCGCTGTCGGTATATAATTTATTCAATTTATTAAACTGTGATCATGTCAAATATAAATTTAGTCATACTAAAATATTTTACGACATGACACATATATCTGGTACTTGCCTAAAGAGACAGGTTTATGATGTGCACTAACATTAGGCTCCTTTTAGCCTTATACCCTGGAGCTGGTTCACCCTCCGCCTATGCTGAAGGGTCTGCAGTGGTTTCTCAGTCAGTAAAACAAACAAGAACGCAGAGACCAATGTGTGCTGCATGAAGTGGACAATCAACTACAAACAACTGAAACAAGAGACTACACTTTGAAAGTTTTCTTTTAAAACTTCAGCTACTGCTGTGCTGAGTCCTGTGAATAAGCGGCCATTCACACTGAAATGGTTTTTGTGTCCTCACCCATGCTGTTTTTTTTAGTTGTTTTCCTATGTGAACATGCGATGGATGTATTTGACCATTCCATTGCTTTTTGCTGTTTTCTAGGTTAAAAGTGTTTTTTACGTGTCTAGAGATGCCTTCATTCATTGAAAAAAAAAATATAAGAATCTGCATCTCTGTGCATACCCTCAGATGAAATCCTGCAGACACCCCTGCTTTAAATCAATGACTGGCTGTGATTTTGGTGCTAGGTGCAGTATTTCACTTCTGTGTATAGAAAAATTATTTGTACACCATCAATGAACCTCTTCAGGAAACTGTGACCACACATGACCCCAAGATTATCCGTGGCACCATTTTAAACTGCAATTGTCAAGTTCAGCAAACAGCAATGGCCAGAGAATACCAGCAGTTTGATGGACAGTTCGGTGGATCACGCTCGGGAAACTTGCTGGCAGAGCGTCTCAGAACAGAGCACTCATTGTGTGTGTGTGTGTGTAAGTTTGTGTCTGTGTGTTTGTGTGGTCACAGTAAACTAGAGTCCTGGTGCGGATGTCATTATGGCTACAGGGGCCTTCCTGGGGGTGGCGACGAGAGGATTGTTAAGGCGAGGATCGTGTCGTAAAAATGGCGCAGCCCGTGCAGTGAAGGTGCACAGAGGACAGGCCTCAGGTCAGTCTCAGGATGCTGGGGTGGGAGTGCCGTCAAGTCAAATATAGAATCCCCAGCATTCTTGAGGCCATACCCACGGGTCCCGAGCTGTTCCGTTTATTCTTAACGATTCGCCACAGAATGGAAATGTCCGCAGAAATTTCTGCAAGCCATAAAATCCCCGAAAATGGCTTAAGGTTTTGGGAAGTCATTTAATGTGTTGCTGCTCAGGGCCGCCCCTCCCGTTGGCCCCCCAAAACAACACTTGGTTCATAGAAGAGTCATGAGAACTCCTCAGAGGGGTGGAAGAGTCAGCAGAAGTACTTACGCCATGCTTGTCAGCCAGATAGTCAAACAGCATACGCCCGTCCCTGAAAGACAAACATTTTGAGGTTAGCAAGGGTTTCTTAAAGTTGCAAGCCTAGACGAAATACACTTATTTTCTAAAGGTAAAAGATCCCATATACAAATCTCATGGTTCGGATCACATTACGGTTTTTGACCCACGGATAGGATCATTTTTCGAGTTAGCAAGAAAAGAATTTAACTTGCTTTCCATTTAATACTTAAAGCGAAGTACTTCTTTGATACCACAGCAAATACTACTAGATTAACTAAGAAAGTTTAAACATGATTAAAGAAACAGCCAGTAAAAATAAGATTACAAATACACAAATTACAAGCATAGATAAATACAACAGAATATTTTACAAAGTATTCACTGTATAAATTAAATATAGAATTGATCACAGCTGTTTGATGATCATTAATGATCAGTAGCAGTATTTATAGGCCGCTGTCCCTTTAAGACCTGATACACTGATCCGATATAATGATACACATCACATCCGATTGCTTTCTCAGCTCTTTTCATTCACTTGAGACATAACTGACTGCGTTTACCTGAATGATTGTTGAGATGGGTATTTTGTCATCATTTTATGTGTATGTGTCTGTTCAGAGGATTCAGAAGAGGATTCAGTTTGCGCTCCGTCTGAAACTTCATGTGTGTGCAGCTGTGCGCGTAGAGTACAGCGCGCGAGTAACGAATCGAGTTCCCTTTCGCCTTTTCTCTCTGGAATTGTTTAAAATTCGCTTGCTTGTGTAAATACGAACAAATTATAAACTTGTACTCTATTATGGTTAAATTTTTGCAATTAATCCATGGATCACATGCTTGCCGAACCGTGGGGCTCGGTTCGTACAGATCACGGCTCAACTACGATCCGTTTAACCACTAAAATAAATTAAACAATATTAAATAACATTTAATATAAATAAAACACGTTAATATATTTAAAATTAAATAGATATACACACACGAGTCAAAAGGGGTTTTCAAGCATTAAAATGATAAATGTTTAATACAGCTTTATTTTTTTTCTTGTACAATAGAATGTGTCCCGTTTAATTTAAAGGGTTATCAGTACCAGTATCGGTGCATCCCTACTATATATGCTTCATGGCCTTTTTCAATAAAAGTATGTTTTTTTTTTTTATCATCTACCAGGCAAAAATAGTAAGTCTGATTACTTATAATAGCACACATTTCTCAACCAGCCTCATGATTTGAGGTATCATTCAAACTTTGTGGGATAAGTTACACACCAACATTTAATACTGGGGTTTTGAAAAACCAATAAGCCTAAATATGAGCCTTAGTAAGTATTCCTTAGGAAACACCACTAAATAAAGAAAGAGGGAATAAGGTAATGAAGAAACAAAAAACAAACATTGTCTCTCCTCATCAGGTGAGATGAAGTAAGAATCTACTGCTACTTGTGCGAATCATTGAGTTTTGGCAAAATGCTCGGCACGGGGGGCTGGTAACCATGCTTACCACATGACCACCTCCGCCAAATGTGGCCGGCCTCTGAAGAATTCGGCAAACGAAGGCATGCATCACTATGTGCTCCAGACAGAAAGAGGAGGTTGCACATTTATTTTATTTGTGGGGAAGTTCAAAGGCTGTTTATAAAGGCGTTCTCCTACAGTACTGCTTCTGTTCCATTATACTATCATCTGACAGATGCTGGGACTTAGGGTGGAGAGGGGTCACCTCCCTTACATAGTGTCCTAACCAGCGATAAGCAATAAAACCTAACTATCTCCCTCATGTAAATCAGATTTTACTGTCCTAACCAGCCACAACAAGAAACAGTACAATTCTGCAATTGTCTGATTTATATTTCTACAGAATTGCGCTGGCGAGTCCCACCCTTATTGAAATCTCATTCTAAAATCTCCTCCCCATCCCCTAAGCAGCAAGAAATAGATCAACTTAAAATGTAAACTCTGTTATTTACTCACACTCATGTCAATCTTTATGACTTGTGTGAAACACAAAAAGGTTTTTTTATAGCTGAATGTCCAAGCTGCTCTTTTCAACACAATGAAAGTGAATGATGACCACAACTGTCAAACAGAGTTTTTGAGGAACAACTTAAATTTCAGGCTGTTCCTCACACAGCTATGGCTTTAGAAGATTAGAATATAGAGCACAAATCATGAGGACCAATTTAATTATGCTTTCATGGTATATTTTTGTCTTTTTTGGGAGCTTGACAGTCCCAGTCCTAAGGCAGCACAATTTGGGGAAACATTTTTTTGATAAAAATTGTGATTTTAAATGTTTTTTTTTTTATTTGGTTTAGGCTCAAGGCTTGCTCATCTTGTATGTAGGGTTGCACAAATCACCCCCCAATTTTGAATAGTAAGTAAAAATAAAAATAAAAATAATAACAAATAAATAAACATAACTAGTAAGTAAAATAAAAATGTTGCATTTCCAAATACATGTTACACACAACCGAAGCGCTGAGCAGATGCAGAAATTTCAGTTTAATTTTAATTAACCATACAGTCTTGCCCAGTCCCCATTCATTGATTACACTGTATGTAAGAGAGCAGTGTGAACATTCTTAAAAATATCTCCTTTTGTGATTCACAGAAGAAATAAAGTCATTAAAAATATCTACTGATAAGAACACTGATTGCTTCAAATTGCTTGTCTTGTCATTAAAAACTGATGCATCAAACCTAGTTAAGACACAGTGTTACTGTCCTTACTGAGCATTTCTGCATTCAACCAACATCCTCAGCCCTCACCTAGTATCTCCAAAAACTAACAGTGAGTCCAATGTTTATCTGTCTGCTGAAGAGGACATACATCTTTACTCCATCAGCTCTCACCACCTCCCTTCTGGGTTGAAATGAGGAACAGACGGTGCAGGTTTTGCTATGGAGGTCAATGCACTGGTGCTGAGGGAACTGCGAGATAACTCGGCCCTCGGCCATTCAGCGCAGCTAATCCATCGATCACGCTCAGTTTGTTAAAGAAAAAAAATCCATCGCCACTCCATATGTTCTAACACTCCTGAACAATGGTCCTGACAGATTTCCAAACATGGTATCACCTGCTTATAGCATCCGGCCTGTCAGAGAACTGATCCAGTAAACATACGATGACGCAGTTTAAAAGAAACACGTCACACACGAGCAGCCATTAACAAATAAAAGAACAAATAAAGACAAGTCCTGATCTGCACTTCCTCGTGGTCGTCTCGGCCCGTGAAAATCCAGACACTGAAAAATGCCCCGAAATATTCAGATCGAACAAGTAAACTTCAAAGCTGCTCGTTAATGAAGAGCAGACATCCATTTGAGTGGGTTAATTAAGACTGCGCCTGGTTCTAATGCCACAAACTTAATCCTGAACTGTGATAAAAGCATGTTTTGGAGAAACGAAATGCAAACTGGTCTTTAAAAATGTCTAGGAAAGGCAATACCACCTACTGTGATTTCTCACTGCAGAGACACCACAAACACACAGCGGTAGCCTGATAAAATATATAGAAGCTTGGTGCGGTATTAGCGCTAGTCAAAGCAAGCAATTAAACAATAACTAAGTACAGATCGTGGCCTCAGCTACTGCCTCTCTACTTTGTCCTCTTGGCAGGGGCCAAAAGATTCACGCACTGAACAGAGACACAAAACACAGGTACAAAACAGCTACAAGTAATTATTGACAATTGCTATGGCAAGCAAATTTCAAATTTCAAAACAAACAAACCCCCAAGTATTAAACTTTGGAGTGTACATTGTTCTACCTGGTTTGTGCTAAGGATATGAATGACACCTCAAATCGTGCAGCTTTTTCTGAAGAGATATAAACAATTACTTTTCCAAGTTATCAGATGTAAGATTTCCTAGCAAATGTACAGAATCAGAGTAAGAACCACACAGAACACACTAACAACAGCGATACAGCACCCTAGCATCATATCAGCAACTTTTGCAATAGAAAATACCACAAATTTTCTTCAGTGTATGTAAAAAACTAGTTTCTAACTATCTAATTTCTACACTAAATCTGCAAAACCCACAAAGCTTAGTTAGCATAAACAATGTACACGAGAGATGTCAAAGCCCCTGGTAATAAAATTTCTCAAATTAAATTATTAACATTAACCAAAGTGACAAAAACACTCAGCAACCTTTATTTATTTTTTTGTTATTTACCGTTTTGAATAATTAGTTAAAGTAACGTTACTTAAACAGCTTAAAGCTACATGTCATTGTCATTTGATTTGCTATTTCAGTTGTTAATTATTAATTTACAGTTTTCAGCTGGGTTCATAAGGGAACTGCATGCAGTTCATGAATTAAGGAAAAACTCATTATTCAAATCATAAAAGTATGCAATCATTACTCAAATCATAAAAAATTTAAAAATCAAATAAATAATTTTAAAATAATAAATATAAAACACTCCTTAATTTTTTTTTCTATTTTATTTGTTAACCTGCATGTCATATGGCCATTAACTGACATCAGAGACTCATGATGAACATGCAAATGTGTTGTTACATTTTTTTATTAAAATCTCAGGGGGTAGTTCCAGTAAATAGTTTAGGACAAAGAGGTTCAGCTTGGAAATCCCTGCCATATAGCATAGGCAGATACTCAAATATTTAAACTCTTTGAAGTTTCAAGCCTATAGCGGTCTCAAGATCAGGTCTAAATCACATCAAATACAGTGGATAAACCAACCCACTTTGGCTCTTCTGTCTAGGTTTGATGGCGACTGAATGAAAGCAGAACAATGTCTTTTCAATCCAACATAATTAACAAGAATCCTCTGTTACTAATCTAGCAAATCCCTCCAACTGCTAATGGGGACAGCTATCTGAGAATATCTCTACTGCCTTCAATGATCAGTGAAACAGCTTTCTTTTAATTAAATAAAAACATCTCTAATCCCTAACACACCACATATTTAAACCTAAACATCTAGATTGGCAGGCGGCTAGAAATGAGGAACATCCATCAAAGAAAAGCAAGCACTGGACGAGGACTGAGTTTAACCAAAATATTTTAATTACGGCAAAGTCAGCATCAGAAAAAAATCAAAAAGTAGCCTCCATGAAACTCACCACAGGATGTTCTAGCATTCTACTCTTCTGAAATTTGCAGAATGAAGCCATATACTCATCCACATGGCAATTTCAATCAAATACAAACGGATTGTGATTACAAATGCCCGCTGATGTTCTGCCATCCACTTAATTAAATGGCACTTACTGTAATACCGACCTTCCAGAAAAAGAGCCACAGATGTTCTGTTTGGAGTATCATTTAGCATCGAGCAGGGCTCCGTCCCACATCCCTGAGGACTGTCTTGTCTAAACTGTGCAATTGAACACTGTTCAACTTACATTAGATGAACAAGAAAGTAAGTAAAGCACCATGTTAACTGTTGCTTGGAATAGAAAATGACTAAACTACTCTCATAACATTTAAAAGATTCTCCACAGTCTTCCAGTAAAAACCGCAGACAAGTAAAGGTCTACACAATGTACTATAAAGTACAGAAAGGTCACTTTTAAGACAACTACAATACACCCTAAAGCGTGTATTAAACAACTCATTGGTAGATGATCCAAAGTAACAGACTTTGGGGGATCTCTTTGGTCAAACACATCTGAATAGACAAACGAGTGGAAAATTTAAATAAATTGGGTTTACTGATTTAATTCGTTTTTTTGGCACTTGCACTAATATGTTTTGCATGTACGGCATAAGCACCAATAAATAAATAAATAAATAGTTTTGCAAAATTCTAAAGAACCGAAATTCAAAAACAACAGAATATATATATATTTTTTAAAAAAGGTAATAATAATAATAATAATAATAACATATACAATAAACATTTGGTCTGACTACCAAGTAATGCTTTTTGCTTTGAATGTAGTACCAAAAAAAAATAAAAAAATCCATTTCTCAAAGTCTCAGTCAAGAAGGCGAAGAATAACAATCTAGACAGACGTGTTAAACGAACATCTTACAAACAGCTTATGAATATTGATATTTAGATACACAGGTACAGCAATAAAAACTTTTAATAAATACAATGACAAGACACAGTATTTGACAGAGATGACTGAAGATGTTACACTGTTAGTACATGTATAATTTCAGCATTTACCTTGTTGACTGCATCTGCCTCATGGTCTCTGGGTCCTCAAACACCTTCACAATCGGCTCGGTCTCAGATTGCAGTTGTTTCAGTTGAGCCACAACTTCGGTCCTCTTTTCTCTGAGAGCTGGAAAAGTGCAGATGATGCATTCTTTTTATATGAATCTCAAAGTCAGTTCTCATGCATCACATTAAGCGTCTTTCTCCACAGAAGACCATTAGAAGTTAATCCACTCACAGTTGGGTATTTCTTTGTCAGGAAATAAATTCCTGTACACATCCATGGCAAAGTCCACCATGTTGGTGTCACTGAGGAGATTCAGCTTTCCATGGAGGAGCTCGTTCTCATTGTAGATCTAGAAAACAGTGATGGAAACATACAACAGTACATTCACACAGACATAAGGACGCAAACGTATATTCACCGCCATCTATTTCCGAGTAATGCAGAAATGTTATTTTGTATATATTTTTCTTAACACGATTCTTGTTGCAACAAACTGTAACGGGACAGCTATAATGTAACTGCAATGTAAATTCATAAACACACTTTTGCTAGAACACACACACACGATAAATACTGGGTTTCAACAATTCTTACTGGTTCTTCTAAGGCTGTCACTTCGAAGTCATTTTTGCAATTTCAACAGAAACTCATCTGTCTTTGTCAGATATAACCAGTTATATATCTTGGTGAAAACTCAATGAAACAACATCATAACACACGAACTTAGAGGATAAATGTAAACAACACAGGACTGGCTTGAGAATGACAAGCCAAGGCAAAGTGACAGATCTATCAGCTGTCCTAAGCTCTCGCTAGCTGCTTACAATGCTGGCTAGTTAGGCAGCTTACTGGGTTTTGAGACAGCCTACAGCTAGCAAATAACCAATAGAAGGGTTAGTTATATTATGAACAGACGGTTACTCATGTCAAAGTTTGTTGGCTCTGTCGACAGTCATTATTATTTTATTACCGGTCGAAACCGTGAATTATGTGATTTGCACACTACCGGACAAGCCGGTGCGGCACCACTATCGTGGCTGAAATAACGCTCGCACGTGGTACTATCTTTGCCGCCTTCTACAAACAAACGGTGTTACAGCGCTTTTTCAACTACGAATGTAAGTTACACATGTACCTCTTTTACTGAGAGGAATTCCAGCAGTGGGAAAACGAGATGCCTATCCAAAAAGTGGGCGATTTTGGTGGTCAGATCGTATTCCGCCATGTTGACAACGGAAGAGGACGCGCTTCAAAACAGGAAAAACTTTATTTAATAAGGTGAGTTCACACACTGTCCAAAGCGCCACGGGCTGCATCTGCAGGTGTCACACAGTATCAACGGGAATATACTGCTTTAAAGTGAATGATGTTTGCTCTATAAAGATGTGTACGCTAATAGAATATAATAGAATAAAGTTAACAAAACAGAAAACAATAGATTAAATTATAAAATGGACTCAGCTGTACTCTTCTAAAAAAGAATAAAGTTAAAATAAGTACTAATAGAATCAAATAAAGGTGGAAAACATGGAAAACAATTAGATGTAATGACATAAAACGTACTCTATTGTAAAACAGAACAGAGTAGAACAGAATAAATGTAAATAAAATACAATTGAATTAAAAAATCCTTGACTACTCTGAACTAATAGAATATGATAGAATAAAGATAACAAAAGATAACTTACTAAATATAGCTAATTGTACAATAGAACATAATAAAACATAAAAGAATAAATGTAACGAATAAAATAGAATTTTATTTTTAAATATATATTATATATATATATATATATTAAAACAGAATATGCTAGTTTAAATAATAACATTTGCTCAAGTGTAATCTGCACTTCTAATAATAAAGTTAAAGTAAAACTAATAGAATAAAATAAAGTGGAAACATTTTGAAAATAATTAGGTTTAATAATTATTGTATTGTAAAATATAATAGAACAACAGAATAAATGTAAAGAATAAAATATAATTGTTATTAATAAAATGTACATGACTACTCTGTGCTAGAAGAATAATTTGAATGCAATAAAATAAAGTTAAAGTTTAGTTTTTGTTCTAACAAATAGAAAGTTTACTAAGCTGTACTCTACATGCATAGAATAGAATAGAATAGAATAGAATCCTAAGTGTGTAATACTCTGATTTTTATTTGTTAATTTAAATAGGAGCTATGCTTATAAACCTTTCAAGACTCTATAATTTGACTGCAGAACTGATACAATAAAACATTTTATTTATAAAGAGGTCATGTTTTGCCAAGTAAACTTGCCGAATTTTGAAAACCCTGCTGAAATAATGGGCCTCTTCCAGAACCCACTGAAATTCCTCCAGCAGACAAGTATCAGCGAGAGTTCACCGGGCCCGAGGAAAAGTGACCTCTCTCTGGAACACAGAGCTACCTTCACTTCAAGATCAAAACAAAAGCAAGGTCCAACAGGGAAAAAGTTTACTCATTGACATTACTGTCAAAATAATTATGCAATATGGGCCTACCTCAACTGAGAAATTGAAGACAGGAGCAGAAGAGCATCCAGCGGGTATTACTCCTCACTTCAGCAGCTGTCACATAAAGATGCCCATGTGTTGGCCATGCACTGCAAAGAAGAGCCAATATCAGCTCATAAATGGTCCATCTATAATAGGTTCCACCAGCACTATGTTTACTTGACAACCACACGACACTGTCCTGGATCCCAAAACAATTTCCCTCTTGTAACATCGATCCTTTCATTTCTCCTGACTGTGGAATGAGTCACAAATGTAAAGCTGTCACTTTGGCCAACTCTGTTTAACCGTTCACCCCTGGCGTACTTAAAGTCTGGAAGGAAAACAACAGAAGTATAGTTAAAGACGTCTTTGTCCAAGCCTTCATCTGTTTGAAAACTTTATAGTTAAACGTTTTTGTTGTATTTTAATACTTTTGTTTGGACAAACTTTTTCACAGATTTTGAATAGCATTAAGTGGCATGACATTGTGTTGGTTTTGAGGTTAAAAGGTTGACATGATTTCTAATGTCTTTCTTTGAAACCTGGAAAAATCACATTGAAATGTCACGCTTGCTTTAACTACGAGCCAGTTTTCACAGTCTTTATGTGTGCAGGAGTTTTCTCTGCAAACCAATCGTTAGAATTTTTTTTTGTTTTGGCATTGAGCAGTTTTTGCAGTCACACCCCCCATATATTCCAGTTCATGAGAAACTCCTTTTGTCCAAATAATTCAACATCAATAATGCATTTCTTGTATGCGAGTAAAATTGAGGGTAAAAAACCGGCAGCTGTGGTTGCAGTAGCAACGTTTTAGGTTTTACGGTTTTAACTTAAATTTACAGTTAAATACCGTAATTTCATTAACTGATATAATGTTAATATACCAACCTATTGAAGTACTGAAATCTGTTTTGTACCTTTGTAATACACTGATAACCACCAAATGCAGGTGGTGATGAGAAAGTCACATGATGAAGCAAAGCTCATCACAAGCAGCTTTTAAATAAAAACATATATAGAAGGTGCACAGTGTCATTCACACAAACACTAAACACCATCATGGTAACACACATGAAACTGAAATAATGCAATAAACATTCATTTAACAACATTAGGTGTAACACACAACCCTAATATACAAAACTGATAAGAAAAAACTAAGAAGAAACATAGTTATTTCAACAAAAAAACATCAAATTTGAAATGTAATGCAGGGAATTCTGGGAATGTCAATTTACGGTTATTCACTGTAAATTATACGGTCTTTTTCACTTCCAAAAACGGTATACTACCGTAAAATTAATGTCCAATACATGTAATGTCCAATACAGTTTTTCACCGTATTTCTCCAAATTTACCGTTAACCTTTTAACAAGTTTTTACTGTAGCATTTTTACAGTCTTTTACCATTAAATTCACGGTCATTTTTTACAGTGAGCATATTTGCGGTGACTACTTT
This sequence comes from Sinocyclocheilus grahami, assembly GCF_001515645.1. Classification (NCBI taxonomy): domain Eukaryota; kingdom Metazoa; phylum Chordata; class Actinopteri; order Cypriniformes; family Cyprinidae; genus Sinocyclocheilus; species Sinocyclocheilus grahami. The sequence goes on from NW_015505596.1 coordinate 194,387, forward strand.
GTTTTGTTTTTTTTCCAAAAAAAAGCAAGGAGCTAATTTATTTTAAAACTCTTATTTATTTTATAATTTTCAATGAGAAAATGTATTTTCCCTGTTTCAACAATTTGGCACATCAAGCCAGTCAAACTGGCACTCAGGATTGGGAAGGCATCCATGAAAATTCTTGTGAAATTATTATCCATGGCATTTACTTCCAAAAACGGTATACTACCGTAAAATTAATGTCCAATACATGTAATGTCCAATACAGTTTTTCACCGTATTTCTCCAAATTTACCGTTAACCTTTTAACAAGTTTTTACTGTAGCATTTTTACAGTCTTTTACCGTTAAATTCACGGTCATTTTTTACAGTGAGCATATTTGCGGTGACTACTTTGTTTTGTTTTTTTTTCCAAAAAAAAGCAAGGAGCTCATTTATTTAAAAATCTTATTTTGCTTATTTATTTTATAATTTTCAATGAGAAAATGTATTTTCCCTGTTTCAACAATTTGGCACATCAAGCCAGTCAAACTGACACTCAGGATTGGGAAGGCATCCATGAAAATTCTTGTGAAATTATTATCCATGGCATTTACCGGCTATTACTAAGTGGTTTGGTTTAACTGTGCAAATAGGCACCATGTCAGGGATTGTAAATGCTTCGGCAATTAAGGCAGAATTATTTTTCCTCACTTTTCCTATTTATAAAGTACACGTGTTCCACTGTCTCTCTCTGGAATCAAGGTGTAATGAATATAAGATGCTAGCTCATAAGGTCTTTCTAAATTGGAGACATTTTTGGTGTTTTCAATTCTTATTATATTTATAAATATGATGAGTGCAGCAAATTATTTTATTAGATATTTCAGAGCGAATGCAACCAATGTGCTGAAATCAGCTAACAAAATCAACTGTTTTTTTTTTTACTATTTATTTTGCTTGTAAACTTGATAAGGCAATGACTTCCAGAAAGAGTCAAATGCTGGCAAAGACTGTTGGAAAAGGAAGGAGCAATAGGTTAAACACAGCAATAGAATACTAATTGACATTAAGACTGCTCTTGAAAAATTAATTCTGAAGCCAAATTGCTCTGGTTTCTCCTGTTTCAACCAGCCAATCATTTTAATGAAGGAGGCCCTGGAGCAGAGCATTGGAAAATCCACGTTTACTCTCTCCACCAAACAAGAGTCAGAGACAGCGAGCGTGATGAAAATTCACTTTTTAGATCTCTTGCACATTCATTTAAACTTGAATCAAGCTAATATACAAAACCCATTATAGTATGAGTGCATATTGCTTTGAAGCAACCTATTTGTGACATGTGAGGAAATGGAGAAATAATAGTTCCTGAAGATTGACATGTTTGCTAATACTCCAGAACATATGAATCCGTTGCTTATTAATATTTGTGGTTACAGACCATAACAAAAAACCACCAGTGACTAACACAAGCCACCAAAACACCTTTGAAGAGCAGGCTACAGATTTCAAGTCAAGGTGACGCTGGTGACCCATAATTTACGCAGTACAAACGTAAGCGGACACACAAAAAAAGTTATCTTGGCATTGGTACCTCCTTAACAGGTCATTTCAACACAAACAGACCCATTTATAAAGAGGAACTGTGTTTTACAGTGAATCATACCAAATTGTGGCTTTGTTAATGCACGGGAAACTGTGAGTGCTAAGGTGATTAAATCGCTGATGTTCCTTTGAGGGAAACGTACCCATTGCTCCGGAAAAATAGAGACCTTTCTGCATTTGCAATTGGATGAAGTTAGTAAACTCAAATCCCTCCGAATCTTTAAAGTCAGTTGCTTAAAAGGAGGCTTAAATCTAACCTACATTTTTATAACCTTATGTGACTGACGAAGTGTTGAATGAGCTCATGGTTGTAGGGCTACATTTCCCTGCAAAATGCTGCGAATCAATTTGATGTATAAGATGGACTCTATAGATTTGCAAAAGTATCTCCCTTGACGTTTTTGGACATACACCGTTTATGTAGATGGAAATGGGTGGTTTAAATGTCTGTGGTAGACAGTAAAATGTTTGCAGGAATAGTTCTGATTGCCCCAGATGTTGCTGCTTCTTTTTTACAACTCTTCTGTCTGGAAACTACACTATGCAGATGCTCCACAACACGGAGTGAATACTGCACGCCCACGCGCCATCTCCACCCATCCCAACTGAGAAAAGCGGTGGGTATGACCACAAAAATAATAACTTGCACAATTAAGTATTCCACTCCAAGTGCACACGCACAAATGCACATCTTTCTTCCTTTCACTATCATAAACCTCAAGCCTCAAAATAAGAAACAGCACCTTACATAAGACTAGTAAGTAAAAACCACTTCTGCATTTTACCATTGCACATGTATGAAAGCTCTGGTACTGTGTTCAACCCTGCTATATTATTAGTGCTATATCACTAAACAAACAAACAAACAAACGTGACAAGAAAGAAAGAAAGAAAGAAAACATTGAGCATTACATTATATCACATCACAATAAATAAATAAATAAACAAAACATTGCGTTTTGCCACTTCACAATAAATAAGTAAACCGAACATTGCATTATACCACTTCACAATATATACAGTAAATAAAAATAAATAAGCAAAATATTGTTATACCACTTCACAATAAATACACAGAATTTTCATAATGAGAGAGCGAGAGAGAGAGAGAGAGAGAGAGAGAGAGAGAGAGAGAGAGATGTGACCTCGTTGTGTATACAGTATATATTAGTGCAATAAAGGAAGTTCATGAAAGAAAAGTGGTGATATGTACATAGAGGAGGTGATATAAATAGCTAACAGAACAATTTGCATCGTACCCACTTCATGTCTATCTGGGGCCCTGAAGGCATTTCCACTGTCGAGCCAAAAGTGGGCGTGCTAATGTGTGCCAGCCAGGGCTTGACTGCAGGGAACTATTGTTAAGTACAGTGTCGAGGAGACCCCCTGTTGTTACTTATCTGAATCCATCAAGGGTGGAAGATTGGAGGGTGGTCCCTAGAGCAGCCACGTCTGGCCAGTTTCTCTGCACCTTTGTGTGGGCTGCTGCTGCCAGGCGCTCTCCAGTCTACCCAACCTGGGAGAGACGAAGGCAGCCTTAATGAGGAGCCATGGCCCACACTGGGAATAAGAGGGGAAATATGCCAGGGACATAGTGCAGTTTGATTGAATGCTTGTAAAAAAAAAAAAAAAAACTACTGTAAACGTGCCATTTTAGTTTCTCTTAATTGTCTGATGGTGACTAAGGAATATCCCATTGCATCTTTAAATACACTCCAAACTGACACTCTCACTAGATCCAGATTGTATATCTGTTATATAAATACAAATAAAAATGATGCGAGAATAATTCTGACTGTGAATATGTATCTTTAATTACACGTTGTCATATAAAATAACCAGCGAATAAATAGAGTAATATAAGTACCACTAATCTGAAGTATACAACAGAAACGGTTCCTAATTAATTTCAAATCAGACATTAATTGAATTCGAGACCATTTCATATACATTCCTTTTTGGCTAAGAAACGGTTCGTACGAGTCATTTGTTCTTGATTCATGATGAGATGTCAGTGGGAAAGTGAAGTCATTTCATAAGAGAAGCAAGATATTGATTAAAAACATGGAGCTGAATGTTGAATAGTGTTCAACTAATAACATTGAACAGTTTACTAAAACAATGGCTATTGGTTAACGTTATATTTGTAAACAGGGTCAATTTTGATTTGATTCACTATATATATATATATATATATATATATATATATATATACAGTATATATATTTAAAAAGTATTTTTATCACATTTTCTAATAACTAATTATAAAATTAAATTGCATTTCTTCAAATGTCCAATAATGGGAGGATGGGGGTGTGTTATTGTGTTATTGCGAATGCTATTTTCATCACATTGAACAGTTTACTAAAACAATGGCTATTGGTTAACGTTATATTTGTAAACAGGGTCAATTTTGATTTGATTCACTACCATTAAAAAAAAGGATATTGATTAAAAACATGGAGCTGAATGTTGAATAGCCTAACTATCGTCATTCTTTTCCGTCAATTTGAATTCTTCCTTGAACTGCACTAAATTAGCATGTTAGGCAATACTGACAGCCTTGTTTTCAACTATTATAAAAATTAAAAAAAACTTGTCTCACTGCATGCAGTTTATGACGTTTAATGAAAAAAATAGTCTAATGAAATAGGACGATATACATAGCAACACAATGGTGAAAAACCATTCCCCACTGATAGCTGCCTTATTAAGTAGAAGACACTGCCAGACAAGATATCCAGCTGTTTTCATTGCAATATCAAATGAATCCAAATCAATTGCCTCTAAAGATGAATGCCTCCATGCATGATACCTCAAAGTCAAACCTTTGCTCAGGGCCTCAGTACCAGTGATATGAATTCAAATGATTTCCCCCCTGCTTTCAGATATGCATCACCTCGCTCGTTGAATGTTTAGTGATAAATTACCATCCCAGACTCCTTATCCCGTGCCTGAAGCTGACTTCAGTACTGTCGTATATGATGCCATTGGACTTGGGTTATCAGAGGAGCCAAGGGGGTGAGCAAACAATGCAAACTCACACAGAACCTCCCATTGCACCAAGCACAGTGAGACAACATCTGCACCGCACATGTAAGCCAGAACACTATTGCTTGCTCTGAGAATTCAAGTCAAGACTATATTTTAAACGCTTTAATGATTAAATGGAAAAGCAGAATGTCCTTTTTTTTCTGGATGTGCAAATGCATTTGAATGTTTGTGTGAAAAAAAATGAAGTGCATTTAATAAAGATTTTATTATTCTTGTTTACTGTAATATTTATATTTATACATTAACATTTTTTTTATCACATTTTCTATAAACTAATTATAAAATTAAATTACATTTCTACAAATGTGCAAAAATGTCTAATAATGGGGGGATGGGGGGGTGTTATTGTGTTATTGCGAATGCTATTTTCATCACATTTACCAATGTAATGTGATATATTTCAGAGTGAAATTTTTCAACAAACAGTTTGCTAAAACAATGGTTAACGGTATATTTGTAAACAGTGTCAATTTTGATTTGATGCACTACCATTAAAAAAAAACAAAAAAAAACAAATTATTTTATTCAGGAAGGATGCATTACTGTAAATTGACCAAAAGTGACTGTAAAAAAAAAAATAATAATAAATCTTTCTATTCATCAATCCTGAAAAAGTAACAGTTTTCCACAAAAAAGTTAAAAAATTAAAAAATTAGGTAGTACAGCTGTTATTATCAACAATGATAATAATAAGAAATAAGAAATGTTGAGCACCAAATCAGCATATTTAAATGATTTCTAAGGAAAATAAAGCTTTATTTATATAGCACCTTTAAAAAACAGTGTTTACAAAGTGTTTACAGAAGAGAAAAGGATCATGTGACACTCAAGACTGGAGTAATGGGTGCTAAAAAATTCAGCGTTGCGGTCACAGGAATAAATTGCTTTTTAAAATATATTAAAATACACAGCACTTATTTACATTTTTATAATATTTTGCAATGTTACTGAAATAAACGGGGCCTTGGTGAGCAAAAGTGGTTTCTTTCAAAAACATTAAAAAAAAGTCTTGCTGGATCCAAACCAATAACCCTAAACCCCAAACCCAAAATACTCTTCATTTACTTTTTGGGCCACTTTTTGGTTAATCGCTTGGGACACCCATGTATGACATTTAACTGTGTTCTTATGATTAATAAGGACTGTTTTTAATATTTTTGTGTTGAATTGCTGCAATAAAATATAATTGTTCGGGCCATACAGGTTTTGAAACATTAGCTGCCCCACATTTTTTGAGATAGCAGTGTTCAGGTAAAATGGGCCGGCTGATCAGCAAAAATGGGCCAGTCAAACTGCAAAGTGAAATAGAGACATTTCTGATAAAACACATTTAATTATATTTAATTTTATAATGTAACAGTGTAACATTGCTATGAAATTACATTAAAACATCATTTTGAATTACATTAAAACATCAATTTCAATCAATTTCATCAATAAAACAAATTTCATGAAAAAAATGTAACAATAACAAAAAGTTGTGTAATGGCAACAGTTTAAAAGTTAACAGCCAATGACTGCAAATAATTTCGAAGCGGAGAGGTAAGACACTCAAACCTTTCAATCAATTTCATCAATAAAACATAAATTTAATTAAAATAATGTAACAACTTGAACAACTAGTGTGTGTGTGCGCGGGATCTGGAGGTCTTGACAGATAAAGGCGTCGTCATTAAAAATGCCATTCTCTTCACCACATACTCTTCAACACACATACACATGCCTCACTAACATGCACACATAAACACACATCACATACAAACACATTTAGAAGGTAAAATGTGAAAAAGGTGTCACAAATGCATTAATACAATATATTAATAATATAAATCATTTTTAATAAGAGAAACCACCAGAATTTCTGCTTTAACTCAACTCAGAAGGTGGCCCATTTTAACTGGAATGAATGGCTCATTTTATCTGAACACATTCAGGTAAATTGGGCCAGTAACTAAAAATGCTTTTATATATATATACAAATCTGGATTATTTAGCAAAATAAACATTTGATCTCACAGAGGCCATCAAGACATTGGTTATGAATCTTTATTTCTAAATGTGCATTACATGCACACATAAACACACATCACATACAAACACATTTAGAAGGTAAAATGTGAAAAAGGTGTCACAAATGCATTAATACAATATATTAATAATATAAATCATTTTTAATAAGAGAAACCACCAGAATTTCTGCTTTAACTCAACTCAGAAGGTGGCCCATTTTAACTGGAATGAATGGCTCATTTTATCTGAACACATTCAGGTAAATTGGGCCAGTAACTAAAAATGCTTTTATATATATATACAAATCTGGATTATTTAGCAAAATAAACATTTGATCTCACAGAGGCCATCAAGACATTGGTTATGAATCTTTATTTCTAAATGTGCATTTGTTTTTTTATTGATTTATCAACCTTATTATTGAGAAGTAAGATTAGATATGTCAGGCCACTCAGCTTGTTTTTTTCTGGCCTGGTCTCAAAATGAGGCATTGTCCCTCCCCCTTAGCAACCTCAGACCAATAAAATAATTTGCTAAATATCAAGTACTGTTATGGCAACAGTTTGAAATTCTTTGCAGTCATTGGCTGTTAACTTTTAAAGAGATATGACGCTCAAACCTTAAATGGCCCATTTTACCTGATGGCCCAATTTGCCTGATATCACCCTATATAAAACTTACATTGAGCAAAAACTGATGGCTACTAATCTATATTAAACAAGTTTATCAAAACCCTGCTATGTGGAGAACCTGTGATAAAAAGACATGGGTTAGGTTTTAACCATAACTGAGAAAAAGAAGATGAATTTAGTTACAAACATAAATGGCCCTGCCTGGGTAAATAACAAGGATGAGGCAAATATGAAGTAGCTAAAAATGAAAATGAAATGGCGCTAACTTTGCGGGGGTTTTTTAATGCACTAAAACCTCAAATAATTGTTGACCCCCTGAGGTCACAGACGTCTTCAGTTGCAACAATAGCAGAGAAGGGCCAGACCACCGCTACTTTGGATACTGCAACTTTGGGAAGACCTATTTCTGTGGAGAATCAAGCATGTGGTCTTGTGAAATCATTGTGCTTCGGCTGCTCTTCACCGCCAGAGTAAAGTTGAGGAAATTACAGACGTGCTATAAAAACAAGCTGTATTTCCAGCGGTTTCTCGTAATTGTGCTTACTGTTTACAGAACTGGTGACAACAGTCATTCTTTTGTATTGGCGTTGCTACAGTAGGTGTCCTTTATAAGGTTTATGTTGTGGCTCTGCTTTGCAGATGTTACGAACCGAGTCCAAGGAGTGACAGTGGCATGGGTGAGTGGTGGGTCATGCTCTATTGCCCCCACACATTGAGGGCAGCTGAAGCGTGACCCATTCTGTCGCAGGAGGTGTTTTGCTAAACGAAATGAGTTCCAATTTAGGACGGCGAATAATGTGCAGTGTCGTGAGCTTGAAAAGTATTTCACAACAGGAAAAAGGTTTCCAGGCTGTCAGCTTAAATGAGGTGCTCTTTGGTTGTGGTTTTACAGCTTTAGAGCACATGTTGGAGTGTATGAGAGACAATGCGATAGCTTTTCAACAGACCTTTGTGTTTTCCAATCACATCTCCTGTAAAAGTGTTGCTCGGTTTTGGGGACCAAGATTACAGCACATTCATGATAACATACGTTTGTCACAAGCTAAGTTTAATATTTAAAAGTATTAATTGTGAGTATTAATTTCAGAAGATTACTTGCAATTTAGTGTGTAGGTGAGTTTTTTTTCCCCTTTTTGTTATTATTTTAAATTTTAAACAACTTCTGACTTTTTAAAAGTCAAATAAGCAGTTATTATAATGATCAATATCGGCCAGTTTATTTTATATGAATAAAATAACCACAAAAAGTATTAATTAATTGACTGATTGATTTTATTAATGCTTTTTAGTGGTTATATTATTTAAATTAAATTAAATTAATATTTTAATAATTAATTAATTAATTAATATGAATAAAATAACCACAAAAAGTATTAATTAATTGACTGATTGATTTTATTAATGCTTTTTAGTGGTTATATTATTTAAATTTTAAATAAAATAATATTTTAATAATTAATTAATTCATTCATTCATTTATGGGGAAGAGTCACCTTCTTCCCAGCATGCACTGCCAGTTTGCCACAATAATGATTGTACTTGAAATCAGATGGTTGTTACCCATTTCATGTTTTATGTACCAAGTGCTAAAGACTGTGTGCTGTTGTCTTTTAAAATTTAACGTGATGTTATTTATGTTTCAGAATTGCACTTTGCTTGCCATGTAAAATTCTTACTGAAACATGAGTTTGTGTAGAACTTTTATGAAGTTGATAACTTAAAGCAATTTGGCAAGTTTAGTCAAGACATTCACTTACTTACTGTTGCCTTCTACAAACTAAAGAAAAGAAAAGAAAAAAAACGTCTTGTTTAACTTACCTATATTCAAGTTAAATATATTTAAAATGACTGATTCTACACTGGGTAACATCAATGAAAGTCATTTAAGGAGTCACTTCAGGAAGAAATAACTCTTCAAGGTAACAACTGCCCATTTTCACTTTCACAGTGTAGTGTCATTTGAGACATGGTTTGAATTTAATTTCATGAGAAAGAATGACATCCATAAACTCAATCCAGCAGCATGTAATCCTGTGCATGTGTTGACGGACATTCTACCATGAGCAATTCTACTTTTAGACCAGGTTTTATGTCACAGGATCAGTCGAGAATTTACTATTTTTCTTGGCACTGGAACAAGAGGTGTGTGACGCACTTGTTAGTGTTGTGTGTGCTAGAGCCAATAAAGAAAGTGAGATAAATAAAGAAAATGTGTTACTTAATAATTGCAATTTGCCACAACGACTAGGTCTAGAGGTCAAAGCAGGCACACAGTTAAAGTCATGTCTAAGATTTGTCTAAGATTGAAAGCGATCCTGTCAAACTGGGCTCGAGATTTGCTTTCAAAGCAAATACTGTTGTAAATGGCATCTGCCTTCATTTTCTGTAATTGGAAGATATTGCTTGAAAAAAAAAAGACTG
>NW_015505596.1:204079-208391 GCF_001515645.1 Sinocyclocheilus grahami
TCTACTTTTAGACCAGGTTTTATGTCACAGGATCAGTCGAGAATTGACTATTTTTCTTGGCACTGGAACAAGAGGTGTGTGACGCACTTGTTAGTGTTGTGTGTGCTAGAGCCAATAAAGAAAGTGAGATAAATAAAGAAAATGTGTTACTAAATAATTGCAATTTGCCACAACGACTAGGTCTAGAGGTCAAAGCAGGCACACAGTTAAAGTCATGTCTAAGATTTGTCTAAGATTGAAAGCGATCCTGTCAAACTGGGCTCGAGATTTGCTTTCAAAGCAAATACTGTTGTAAATGGCATCTGCCGTCATTTTCTGTAATTGGAAGATATTGCTTGAAAAAAAAAAGACTGGAAAAGTGCAGCGGTTGTTTAAAGCCGCAGAACACCTCACCCATTGCTCCAAATTGCGTCTTAAGAACTGCTTGTGTCAGAGATCAGTAGGCTTGACTACTTCTGTCAGAAATCAAAATAAAATGTCTGAACAGAGTATTTCAGTGAAAGCCCTCTTTCTGTGGGAGCAGGCATATGAGGGGAAACACAGGTCTACTTCATGTCACATGTGGTGCTCCAAAGGCACGGAAAACTACGCACGCAGTAGTTAAGCAGCACAATTTCGTGCTGTTTTCAAATGGCTGCTATTGATCTATCCTTATGGTGACACTTCTGGCAAAAGCAGTGCTCCAAAGTAAACACAAAGTATGTGCTACCTTTTTCCTCACTTCCTGTAGACCCAATTGTAAATGAATCTGATGCCTGTAAAGAGCTTGTAGGACCTGTGTACATGAGGTGTCTTCTACATGATCTGGTTTGACACACAGGTCAGCAGTGGGCCCTTAAAGTTGGAATGAAATGGAAATTCACCCAATCTATTTTCTAAATGTATGTTATTCATCTTATTGTGAACAGTTATATGTTTCTGTCTTTTTTTGACCTTCGTAAAATGTCATAACTGGATTTTCTGGTGACTTCATTCTCATTCTCCAATCTCCCTTAATTCCTACAATCAACTGCAAGTCTCAAGATCAACCAGCAGTGGATTGTACTAAGAACTCTACTTTTTTTTTTCTTTTTGATAATGTTTCACTTGATTGTATGCCATAATTTGGTAGAAAGATTTATTTCCATGCATCACGATGTGACTTTAACACACTGTCCTGTCAGACAGAGATGTGTTTGCTCATTCAAAAACAATGAGAGGTTCTGAATGAATGAACAACCTCAATTAGGGTGACAGTGTCAAACTTGATAACCTGGCAAATGTATACCAAATATGACAAAAACACCCCCAATTAATATTCAGGGACTCGGACTGGTGAATCGTTTTTTTGTAAATCTGTTCATTTAAATGAATCGTCTGAAATAATTGAATACTAAAAGTATTAACTTACTGTACTTACCTCTTTTGAACAGTAGTTTAGTAGCATTGCCTTTTAGTTATTTCCCAACACTTCCCAACAGTTAGTGCTGGCTTGTTTTCATGTGTTTGTTATAGCTTTCCAACAAAAAGCCTTATCCACATATCAAGTGATTGCCATCCAGGAGACCTTTTTAAAAACATTTTCTAGGTGCCCTTTTTACACCACTGTGCCAGCAGTATCCTTTAGGAAACAAACCTTGGTTAAACTGGACGATGTACAAGCAGCCACAAATAGGAATGACATCAAGTTTAGGTTGTGCTACTATAAACAAGCATGTGCTAAGTCCACTTGGTGAATGCACCGTGTGGTAGACACAGCAGAGTAAATCACACGCTGAGCCAGATCCACAGAGACCACACACAGAGAGAGAGAGAGAGAGAGAGAAAATAGACACAGCATATAAAAGCACAATACCCTTTAGAAATGCTACAAAGACTTTCTATGGTAATAAAACAGACTAAACCTTATGAATTCGGTATACTTGACTCCAAAGATAAAGCCTATCTTTTATAAATCCACAATATTTAGTTGATAAAACTGAGAAAATAAGAGAAAAATACATTATAAAATGGTTATAATTAGTTATTTATCATTCTTATTTAACTTTATATAATTAAATACTTTTAAATGATTTTATTGCCACTGATCTTTGACTTACATCAGTGATTCCCCCAATATTTGGAGTTTTATGTATTGATTGATTGATACAATACATAAAACTCCAAATATTGGGGGAATCACTGATGTAAGTCAAAGATCAGTATATACTATATATTGATGTTGAAGCGGTCCATCGTCTTAAAACGTTTGAAAACTCTTGAGTTGCATGTCTAATAAATAACTTTGTGATTTTTTTAGCAAAATATTATATACCTAGATTCAGATTTTTAAAAATAAAATCTCCCTTTTTTTGTTATTGTATGAATTCAACAAAAAATATTGCTTGGATTTTGCCTTTGCCCTTCACTAACCCTTCCCATGGCGTTAACTGAGACGTCACTGTCATCCACCAATCAGCTCACAGGGGGCGGGACTAGGAAAACATGTCGTCTATATCGGAGCTCTACGATGTTACTTGGGAAGGTAAATTACTTTTTTTTTGTTAACAGCAGTTATTAAGATATTCAGGCTCTATCTATAGTAATCCTATCGTTTCTCTAGTTATTCATTTTGTGCAGGTTTACCAACTAAGTGCCTTATTTTTTGTGCTTTTCATTAAAGACAACATGCTATATAAGGTAGCCAGTTAGCTTATGAAGGCACAGCTTAGTAGCAGAACTTGTATTCTAGAAGAAAGTATAATTTTATGTTCATATAAGATGTTGCGCTGAAAAGGTTTAGTGTGCATTTAGCTATTATGTTGTGCTTTATTTAAATTATAAAGTAAATTGAAACGTAGGGGGATTATTAATGTAAATCTTTTTATATCTGCCTGGTCTGTTTATGATGAATCCCTTGTGGATTTGCAAAAATCAGATGTGATATTGATGCACTTGAATATCGTGTTGTTCACCTACAATCAGACGATAAAAATGATTCAGTTCACTTGAGATGATCATTATTTCCCTTTGTTGTTTTTTTTTGATGACACTCTTTTGTTGCCATAAAGCTGATATCTTAATTCAGTGCAATGATCTTATAGGTTTGGATTAGACAACACTGAATAACGTTAATTCAGATTCACTGATTCATTTAGATGAATTCATCACTGATATTTTACATGATGTATGACTTACTCTTTAGTCACAACTTGATTTCTCAAATCATCTTGGCGTGCTATCATTAAAGCAAGCCAAGGATTTCAAATACTAAAACTTTATGAGATTACTTTTTACTTAATTTAATTTGTAATAAGGGAAAAATGAATAACTATGCATAAAAGCTTGATTTGTGGTCTCAGATTTTTGTACCGCTCTGTATGTGCTTGTATTTAAAATATTAAAAAAATATTTGATATTTTTGGTCTTTTATTTGTTTTACATAATTTTTTGAAAATACTGTCATTACCAGGGTGTTGTATTTTTCTTATATAAACTGTAGTTTTGTTTTGATTAATTTAAGCAAAGTATATACAGGGTTACCACGCTTCTTGAAAGTACTTGAGTTTCAGACGTATGGATTCAAGGCCTGGAAAGTACTTGAAAACAAACATAGGTCCTTGACAGTGCTTGAATTAAATTTGAAATAAATTTTGTTTATGCAGGGATTCAAGTTTTCCGTCGCTACGACGGATTTCCATCAATTGGAAAAAAAAAACAAAATTAGGGGAAAAGAAGCATGTAGCGCATTGTTGTTGTTGTTCTGCCGGCACACCAAAAATCATTCCAGGCCACGGCTCCAGCTTCTCAGTGACAACATATGTGACGCCGCTCGCATCATTCACAGTCGGGTTATTAGCAGAGAACACAGAGCAGGACTTGAATTTCGGCGCGAGATTGTGACTATTAATAACAATTCTACTCATTCCCGCAGGTTCCGCGCTTGTAACGCGATGACAGATGACGGAACGTATCATTTGCACGTGCTTTTGAATCTTGAGAACTCACTTGTGCGCTCTCATTTTCTGTGTGCCCACAGATTTGGAGAGTGATAGATTTTAATAATTATTAAGGGAGTTTGCCAATGTGATATTGATTCAATACAACAGTTCAGTAAACAAGTACAGCCTGATTTTGCTCCATTTCTTTAACGAAAATAGTTCAAAATATAGTAACAGCTCAGCCGCTGCGCATCTCTAAAAGCAAACACAGCTGAGTTTCATTCATTCAATGAAAGTGCGTTTTTGAACGAATCTAGTGAGTCAGTGATTCATGATTACCCATTCATAAAGACTTGTTTCATTCCTGAATGAATCAGCTGTTCAAACAAATCAATTGAATGAATGATTCAGTG
>NW_015505596.1:208557-233851 GCF_001515645.1 Sinocyclocheilus grahami
TTTTTGAACGAATCTAGTGAGTCAGTGATTCAAGATTACCCATTCATAACGACAGTCACTTGCTTCATTCCTGAATGAATCAGCCATTTGAATTAATCAATTGAATGAATGATTCAGTGATAAAATCAGTGACTTGTCACTATCGGGTGGTGGATTTAGTTTCATTTTTAGCGTATCATTTCAGTTATTTAAATCATTTAATATTTCTGTATTCAAAATGTTATATTTAAAACATTAATCTCCACATAAATGTATGAATTTAATTGCACTCATGCCACCTCTGAGCCTCATTAAACGTCTGAAAATGTACCTACAAGCCACTTTTGTGTTCTTCTGTGCCACCTCTGTAGTACAAATAAATTTTTTATTAATACTAATTTCATATGATTGGTAACCTATTTGTCTTATTCTACTTCTTATTATATTGTTTTAAATAGAAATTTTAAAAAGCTTATAAACATACATTTTTGAATTTGACATAGATGAAGAAGATGCCATTACACTTTGAGTGAAATGTCACCTCGTATTAGGAAGGCTAATTTTTTATCAGAATTTTTTATTATTGATCAGAAGGTGCTCCTATATTTTTTGAATTAGGAGAACAAGCGCTCCTAATTACAAGAAGAAAAACATGCTTTTAAACTGTGTGTGTGACAGGTATGGCTGTGGAATGGGGTTTGGCTGAGGAAAAATATTCAGTCAAAATATATATATTTTTTGCTTCAACCCCTTTTTATGGCGCTATTTCAAAAATTGTCCTATATGTTCTGTCAAAGACAGAGCGAAACGACACTAATGATTGGGGGTGGAGATGGGGTAGCCGAAAAAACTTAGCGTGTGTGTTGATGCGCAGCCTAGAGCCTTGGGGACAGTTTTCTTAAGCCCGATCCCGCTGAATTTCTGACCATTACCGCCCACTCCCGCAAAGTGTGTGTCCCGCTCCTGCAAACATTCTAATATTGTATATTATGTTTGCACATCAGGGAGCCGCTATCAATATGCGGGGTATTGAAATCGCATTTGAATGAGCGCTCGCTGTTCACTTTCACTTTTGATTTCGCGATCATGCTTACTCTGTGTAAAGGGAGCACATCTTACAGTGTGTGCATAATTATTAGGCACGTTGATATTCTGATCATATTTTTTTCCAAGCACATTTGACCAATTCCAAACCACATCAATCTTAATAACTACTATTATTTTTGTATTTAATCATTTAGAAGTGATATATTATTGTACATGAAGGCTGGAAATAAAAAAAACTCCTTATTAAAGTGTGCAGAATTATTAGGCAGGTTTTCTTTTACAGATGAAATGAGCCAAAAATGAGAATTAACTCCGTCTGAGAAGTCAAAAATGATTAAATCCCCATGAAAAATATTAAAAACTAATGCAATACAGAAATTTCAAAGTTAAGGCATGACCATTGGTCAGCAAAAGGCTCATTGGGTCAGTGGGGTCAGAAAAAACAGGTGGAGAAGAAAAGAGCATGTTAACTGCAGAATAATGAATAATTAATGTGAAGAATTAGGTGTGAAACTATCAGGAACCTTTTAGTCTCCAGTGCCACTATTTTCCAGAACTGCAACCTTGAGTCTCCAGAATTACAAGGTGTCAGGTTCTCAGAGACTTTTCTTGGGTAAAAAAATCCTTAAAAATGACCCCTACTTAATTAGAATAACATTCTGAAGGGTTGTGAAATACATGAAGACTATTTTTATAGGCTTTATAGATGGATAAGTTGAGAGTGACTCTTGAAGAACCAGCACCACATCCTCTTGTACCACTGTTAGAAGAATTGATCTTCAAGAATCTGGCAGTAAGTTTTAGGAGCTAATTTTTGTCAGTCTCTGCAAGACAGACTTTTCAGGATAGGAGATGGACTAAAAATGAACTCCCAAAACGTACTGCAACATGGAGCTAAGGAGAAAATGTAGAACTTTAAAAATTGGAAAAACAGTTTAGTGAAAAGCGTTTACAGTTTAAAAGCAAATAGAAAGTCCTATTTTTTTCATTTCTTTTCTTTTCTTTATATAATTTTTTTTACAGATTTGCACATGTACAAGGTTTAAAATGCTCATAAAATATTTTCAAAAAATACTGACGTTTTGAGCAGCTGCATGTTTGAGCTCAATTCCTAGGTCAAAGATGAAAAAATGGGATTTACAATAAAAAGTAATTTACAAAATTATTTTGACTTGAGTTTATTCATTAATGAGTAACGTATGCAAATGTTTAATGTTAACAGGTTTTACCATGTTATTACAACATTTAACCACTTTTTATTAATTTAAAAATTTAGAAATTCTTTTAAATTTAAATCTTGCACAAGAACTACAGCAAAAACCAGTTTGATGCATATTTGATCAATATTTTAGAAATTGAATTTGAATATTACCAGTACTGACTTCAATGGATTTCATTAAATTCCTTTGAACACAACTGCTCAAAACGGTCTAAATTTATGAAACCTGCAAATAGAAAGTCCTATTTTTTTCATTTCTTTTCTTTTCTTTATATAATTTTTTTTACAGATTTGCACATGTACAAGGTTTATAAATGCTCATAAAATATTTTCAAAAATACTGACGTTTTGAGCAGCTGCATGTTTGAGCTCAATTCCTAGGTCAAAGATGAAAAAATGGGATTTACAATAAAAAGTAATTTACAAAATTATTTTGACTTGAGTTTATTCATTAATGAGTAACGTATGCAAATGTTTAATGTTAACAGGTTTTACCATGTTATTACAACATTTAGCCACTTTTTATTAATTTAAAAATTGAGAAATTCTTTCAAATTTAAATCTCGTACAAGAACTACAGCAAAAATCAGTTTGATGCATATTTTATCAATATTTTAGAAATTTAATTTTATCACCAGTACTGACTTCAATGGATTTAATTAAATTCCTTTGAACACGACTGCTCAAAACGGTCAAAATTTATGAAACCTACACATTCAAAACATTATTACTCTGAAATTTGTAATGTAAATGTTAAGTGTAAGTGAAATGTTAAGTACTGTAAGGTCTTTCATGACACTACATATTCTGTGGTGTGAATTTGATAGGTGCTTGATATAAAATAAATGGTGCTTTAAAAAGTAATTGAAAGTCCCTGAAGCTGGTGTTCATGAAAGAGTGGGAACCCTGTATGTAGTCAGGAAGCATGTCAGTCTAATGGAGAACTAAAGATATTGAAAACCAAGTAGGAATATGAATATAGAAAGTATGTTATATTCACAAGAAATAATTGATGAAATTAAATTGGTTATAAAGTTTCAGCCAAGCACTAATGTGTCTCTTTCTTGCATTTCAGAAATGCGTGACAAACTCCGTAAGTGGAGAGAAGAGAATTACAGGAACAGTGAGCAGATTGTGGATGTCGGTGAAGAGCTGCTTAATGAGCACGCATCTAAACTGGGAGATGACAGTAAGTACATTTACAGTAAACAAAAGCAAAGTTATAAGAAGTTATAAAACACAAATAACATTTAGCCTCTATAACATTATACACTGTGACATTTACGGTAAAATACCGGCAGCTGTGGTTGCCAGAACTTCACCGTTAAAAATATGGTAGCTACATTTTAGGTTTTACAGACTTAACTGAAATTCACAATAAAATACCGTAATTCATTAACTGATGTAATATTAATAAACCAACATATTGAAGTACTAATATCAGTTTTGAACCATTGTAATGCACTGATAACCACCAAAAACTGGTGGTGATGAGAAAGTCACATGATGAACCAAAGCTCATCACAAACTGAGGAGGGCAATATTTATATATAGAAGGTGCAGTGTCATTCACACAAACACTAAACACCATCATGGTCAGTGTTGGGGAAAGTTACTTTTAAAAGTAATGCATTACAATATTGCGTTACTCCATAAAAAAGTAACTAATTACGTTACTTAGTTACTTTTTATGGAAAGTAATGTGTTACGTTACTTTTGCGTTACGTTTTAATTCTGGACAGGGCTTGCTTGTTTGTTTTTAAAATAAAAAAAGTTATATTTTTGGCAAATATATAAAAGCCTTTTCACACCAAAAGTGAAATGAGTAAGCCTCAGGCTGAAGCGAAAGTATAACACACATTATACTGAAATAATGCAATAACATTAATTTAACAACATTAGATGCAAGATAAAACCCTAATGTACACAACTGATAAGAAAAAACTAAGAAGAAACATAGTTATTTAAACAAAAAAACCCCCCATCAAATATGAAGTGTCATGCAGGGAATTCTGAGAGTGTCGATTTACATTTTTTCACTGCAAATTATACAATGACCTTTTATTTTTCACTTCCAAAAACCGTATTTCTACCATTTATTTTACTGTAAAATTACATCAAATGTAATTACATTTATTCACCGTATATAGTATGGAAACTTACTGTTAACCAATTAGCAGGTTTTTACTGTAGTATTTTTACAGTCTTTTACTGTTAAAATCACAATAATTTTTTGCAGTGTAGAGTTAATTATAAACTTAATGAGTTTTATAATTAGATCCGGTTTAGGGTGATGTCTACCTGACAACAATCTTTTATGCACACTAAGCTCATCTCTTCAATAGAAAAACTGACAGATATTTAAAAAATAAATAGGTTGAATAACTATAACATTTTATTGCATGGAACCATCATAGTCCTCACAAAACATTGAAGTTATATTCCCATTAGACAAATAATAAGAACATTTCCCACAGCAGGAGATCTGAAGTTTGACAGTAATTGTCTTGAAATTTATGAAGGTGGCGAGTTTGTTACAAAAGCACTGCATTGATGGCTGCAGCGGTAGTGATTTAAAGAGGAATGAATTTAAAGTGCAACCTCTCTGAAAGGCTTTACTATTAAAATGTGAGATAAAACACTCTCTGAGAAGTTGCCTCTAAATTCACTTTTTAAACCACTGCCACTAAAAACTTACATTTTTATAAAAATATAAATAAACCTCACTAAGTGACTAGTTAAGGTTTTGCGGTCTGTAGAACAGTCTGGGCAATAAAAGTTCAGTGGTGCAAGCCATTAACATTTATTTTCCTTTAGGCAGTACATTTCAAAATAAGAAGTTTATGGCAAATTTCAGCATTAAATGTCATTAATTTTATTTATTTTTTTGGCTGAAGTGTTTGGATACACTAATGTTCCACTAATTTGTTTCAAAAGTAATTTTTTTTTTTTAGATTTGGATCCCAAAACCAGAAAAAAACAAAACACACATTTATAAACGCATGTATGCTGAACACTCTTATTTTTCTCTCTAACAAAAGTATTGTCTGTTGAGTAGGGCTGGGTATCGAGTTCGATACTTTTTAGGCACCGACCGAATTGCCTCGATACCATCGAGTATCGAAAAACGTCTTGTCGTTCGGTACCAAATTTCGATACCTAAGGGGTTAATCTCATCAGCGTCAGTGAGCCAATAAGCCTGCAGCACTTGCCGGTGTGTTCGACTAGAAGAGGTGCAGTGCAGATCGATCATCCGCGAGAGCGAATCTAAAGCGCACGGAGCAGTCTGCTCTCTTTAGCTCTCGTGGTACTGTAATACCACCAGTATAGAGTAGCGCTGGAGCTGCGTGGAGTTTCGATCATATGCAGATGTCCGCTCATACTAACGTTACACGACCGAAAGCGCGTGTTATGTGACCATTCATGCAAACTGTAGCATCATGCTACATAAGACAATAAATAAGATTTATATTCCGCTTTTACTCAAAACTCACTTTAAACCACCATCGAGTGTTTGTAATAACTTCCGATTGCCGTCTAACAGGGCCGGATTTACGCATTGCTCAAGACATTGAGCAAATACATATAAAAACAAACAATAGGGTAAAAAATTACAAACTATTTCCATGTCTTCCACCTTTTTTATGTAGTCTACGGAAATCAGGCTTTCTTTCTCCCAGTCTCTCTCACAGACGCACACACAGTGCAGACACGCGGAGAAGCGAACAGAAACTTGCGCTGCACCGCAAATGTATCAGTAAAATAGTTTCGCAGCTGAAAAGCTGCATGACATTTCTCAGTAGCAAGGTTCATGAAGGAGTTTAACTTAAAGATTCCCTATTAGTAGATGCTGCTGCTGAGAGACGCATAGACGCAGGTATTCACACGCACTTAATCTCTCTTTCTTCCTCTCTCTAATAACCGCATTAGACTGCATTAATAACTTCGTAAGCCTATATATCAATGGCTCAAGCCTCTGTTATCTACGGTGGCCGAGAAGTGTAGAACAAATCACAATTCTGAAAACAAAATAACAAATTACAAACGCAAATGGAAGTCTAAAAACAACATAACAATTCAGAAAACATTATAACAAGTCAGAAAACACAACTGCTATTTTCACTTAGTGTAAATAGAATCCATTGCTAATACGAGATTTGAAAAGGGAGGAAAGAAAAGCTAGGCAAAAGGCAGGATCGAACCCGGGTCGATCGCATGAAAAAGTCGGTGACACGCGCTTATCTATCTGCGCCACTGTAGCTGATGTTTCACAGCCACTTTTTACTAAATGTAAATATACACCAATTGCCTTTACTCTGGAATAGAAAATACGGAGTGTATATTTAGATTTAGTTAAAAGTGGCTGTAAAACATCAGCTCCAGTGGTGCAGATGGATAAGTTCTTGCCCTTGACTTTTTGACGCGATCGACTCGGGTTCGATCCCGCCTTTTGCCGTTCTTTTTTCCCCTCCCCTCCCTTCTCAAATCTCGTATCACACCGTAAAGGCATTTATTTTCAATATAAATTAAGGAAATAATCAAAAAGTTGAAAATAAAGTATCGGGTGGGTGTAGGGAGGGCTTTATTGTACCAATAAGGTGGCATCTATTTAAATTTAAATTATAATTTATTACATTATTATTGCATACTGTTTTATAATGTACTACAATACTGAAGTGCAGATAATTGCCACTATTTGCAACAAGTAGTATACTTGATAGTAGAAATCCTGCTATTTTAACATAGTGTAACTAGGTATTTGCACTTAGTGTAAATAGCATATTGCTAAAAATACTGCTATTTTCACTTAGTGTAAATAGAATCCATTGCTAATACGAGATTTGAAAAGGGAGGAAAGAAAAGCTCGGCAAAAGGCGGGATCGAACCCGGGTCGATCGCATCAAAAAGTCGGTGACACGCACTTATCTATCTGCGCCACTGGAGCTGATGTTTCACAGCCACTTTTTACTAAATGTAAAAAGGAAATAATGCATTATTTATCGGCTTTAAGATATCGGCCAAATTTTCTTATCATGAGCCAATGAGCCGATATGGGCCGATACCGATATGGTGGCCGATATATCGTGCATCCCTAGCCACGACTATATGGAATGGTCTTTCTCAGTTCTCAAACAAATTAAGAACTATTCGATTTTTATTGACTGAACGCAAGCGCTTATTCCGATAGAAAACACTGTATCGGTTTCCACTGATTAAGAAATATTTTTGTTTGCTTGGGTGGTAATATTAGGTCTATTATATTAACAGGGAAGGGGGCCCAAAAATGTGTAAATATAGGTAAATCCGGACCTGCCATCTAATGTGTGTTTTGGCCATGTAATGTTGCTGAAATTAAATATGTTATACTAACTAGTGTAAATGTAGCCTAACAGATGTGTAAACTGAAGACTATTTGAGCTTTATTAAAACTATTTTGCACTGATTTATTGTGTTGGTTACATATTGTTCCTTTGTGCAGTGGCTCAGGAGATGAGTCTTTGAGTTTGTATAAACATCAACAAGCTGAAAAATAAAACCAAAGTTTTTTTTTTTTTAGATAATGTAATCTTGTTAAAATTGATTTCATAAAATTGGTATCGAAAAAAGTATCGTTCAGGAACCGGTATCGAAGTCAAGGTATCGGTATCGATATCGAAAACATTTTGAACGATACCCAGCCCTACTGTTGAGTGTCTGAATGCTTGAATATGACTATTGCAGAAGGCCAATTCTTTTTTCTTTCCTTGGTGATTTTCTTGATTTGTCCTTAAATATTTGATAGCAAAAAGACTTTTCAGCTTTTCTCTTGACATTGAAATGAGGTTATAGTGGAAACAGCAGAAACATTTCAGATGGCTTAATATTTATTTGCTTTGGTCAGACAAGCAGATGAAGTCCTGCAATCGTGTTGTCAAACATGGCTACTAAAGCCAGAATTCCCTTCAGCTAAAATCATTATCTCAGAGGTGATCCAATCCTTCATACTGGCTCTAAAACTCACTCCTACAGTTGACAATTTTGGTTTACCAATTGGAGAAATTGGGCTCTTTTGCTACACAAATCGAATTTATGCCTTTTTTCGTCATTCATATTGTTATTTTAAAACCACATGTAATCTCAAATAACTATTATTAAATGTCTTTTGGCTGTTTCGTCAAAGAACAACACCACTTTTTGAGGAATCTTAGCAAACAGCAATGAAAGAGCCAAGCTGTAAGTTGCCAAACAGCCCTCAATAAGGCATTTATTGCAATACATGTGCTCATACAAGCAAACATAAAAAATTACGATGATTTTCGTGGCTATAGGAAGCTTTTCAAATTTCTACATAGGCCTGTTATCTAATTAAGGAAAGAACAAAGCAAAGATCAGTGAAAGTCTTAGCTATTGTTCTTCTACTTCTCACACAAAGTGCACCTTGAAAGAGGTGAAGAGTACTTGTGATGAGTTGTATTTTATTGATGCATGATATAGTCTTTTTACAGAAACTTTTATGTTTTTGTTGTGATTATGATTCATACTGTCCTTAAAGAGTGGGGTAAATACTTTACACAGCTTGTTTTTATTGAAACCAGCTCTTAAATTGGCTGTGAAACAAGATGGTAATTATCAAAGCAAGACTTGGAATCATAAAAACAGCTCAAAAAACTCTTGTTCAGTAGGATTTTATTGTTCTTTCTCAATTAGCACATTTGAAATCATTCAGCCGATAGACTCGGGCATGCTTGTCAAAACACACTTGTCTGTCTGTCATGGAGCATTAATTTCATTAATTGGATCCATTAGCCAAGCCCCCTAATCAGTTTTCTTTATTGTAAATAGAGCAGCTAAAGCCACTAGCTTTGTTACGGTTGCCAGTTGAACATTAAATGTTGCCATCTTGGAAATTACTTAAGCATTTAATTGTAGGAATTGTAAATTCCTGTAATCTGTCAAAGTAACGGCGTACTTTTTGGGCCGAGACGACGATAGCTGTGCAATTTCAGCACATAACACATGTCATGACGAAGAGAGAGTGAAATTCGCTCACCCTTTGCGGCGTTTGACTGAACTGATACATAAAACTGATGAATACGCTAAGGTTTTCTTGTCAAAATTCAGCGTCTTAGTTTTGTTTGGCGACGTGGCGTGAATTTCCTGACCGTTTCCATGAAACCTGCCAGCTCGCCCACACCCGGAGATTACGAAGACAAAGTATGTCGCTGATGGATGCTAAAGATTGTCTTTTCTAATGATACAGAGAAGAAACGTCACAGTTTGCTCGAAAGGAGTTCACATGGGCTCGATGTTCATTTGTCATCTTTGCTACCAATGGACTTCCTAATATGGTGTCATGTTCTGTTTGTCTCCTGTGCTCAGTTTGGATAATTTACGAGCAGGTGATGATTGCAGCGCTGGACTGCAGTCGTGACGATCTGGCTTGGGTGAGTTTTCTTTGAGTAACTTTTGCACTCTCTCATCTATAGACCTTCAGGTTTGACGCCATATTGAACGTGGATGAAAACAAGGCAGTGAGGGAGAGATTTACAGACTTTACAATGGCACGCACTGTAAAAAAGTCCTAGATCATGTAATTTTCAAGACTGTTTCAAGAGTTTTTGTCTACTGAAAGTTTTTTTTTTTTTTTTTTTTAAATGCTTCGTCAGCTGAACAATCGGTTTGTTGTTAAACATCAGTACAATCCATTGAACGCACTGTAATGTAATGTTTTCATTCCTAAAATGTAAATAAATCAAAAATACATATGGCATTACCCTGACTAAGGTCTCTTCAGCTTGTCACTCTACTCGCTAAGCTTTAAATGATTTTTGCCCATTGAAAATGCAACAACGTTTCACGTGGTTCTTTTGAAAAAGCAAATGGTTTGAGATTCAAATCAGGGATGTTCCGGATCCTCCTTGTTGACTTGAAACACGTACAGTAGTCAGTTTCTGAGGTTCTTACCAGTGGCTAGGAAAACAGCAGGGAAAAACCGTCTGTGAGCATGATGGGTCAGCCGGGATAAGCCACAGAGCAAACTTTCCATCCTAACCAAGAAAACATTGGATTTGACAGTAACCATTCCTCACCAAGTCATGAGTGTGTGAAAAAAAACGGGCCTGTTCATCTTAGTGGGAAAGAACTGGTAAAAGTTGCATCCTGCTTCTGCTTTTTATAGTAGCCAGTGTGGAATTGTGGGATTCCGCTGTGCAGTGCTTTGAATTCTCACCCACGTCACTTGCAATTTTTCACATCTTCCCTCACTGCTGTATGGCCGACCTGTTTATCATGGGACCCACGGACAGGAAAGTTACTGTTTCATTTTATGGTCAGCAGAATCCTTCGCTGTAATTTTGTCTTGTCAAACTAGTCACATCACACTTTTTAGAGTAGATCTATAAAGTTTTAAATGCTGTGAGTGAAAGAAATGTACGAAGCCCACATTTCATCACCCCTGAGAGTTGTAGTATAATTTTCAAGTGCTCTATAATTCAGCAAGCTTTGCATAACCACTCAAACTGTGGTGCAAAAAATATATGAATTCTTTATTTGCGAATAATCATGACTGATGTTTAATTTGTCAGCATTTTTTTATGGTAACTCTGTAACGCCTGACATATGAAATGTAAAAAAAGAATTAGAATTATCTATTGACCCTTTAAACTAAATATTAAATATTTTTTGTTTATAAAAGAACCATTTCATTTCTCTCTCTTCTAGTCAAAAAACAAAGAATGAAACCAGGTTCAGTATAAATAATAAACACTACCATTCAAAAAAAACTTTTGAACTTTATCAAAAAATTCTGAAAAAAAAAGTTTTCTTTTCAACATTGATATAAGAAATATTTCTTTAGCATCAAATCAGCATATGAAAATTATTTCTAAAGGATCATCCGAATCAGCTAGATTAATGGCTGTTGAAAATTCAACTTTGCCATCACAGGAATTAAATACTTTTTTAAAATACATTAAAACAGAAAACAGTTATTTGTAATTGTAATAATATTTCACAATATTACTGTTTACTGTATTTTTGATCAAATAAATTTTGCCTTGAGCATAAGGGACTTATTTCAAAAACATTTAAAAAATCTTACAGACCCCAAGCTTTGAACAGTGGTGTAAACTTATAAGTATATTAGAAATAAAATATTTAAAAATGTAGTTTTAATATTTAAAAAGGGCCATTTTTTGGTAGATTCTCACATTGGCTTAACCAGCAGTGAAAATTTACAACAGGATCTTGACAGACCAATGGCAGACAGAGAATGTTTAGAAAACCTGTTTACGGAGACTATTTGGAAAAGTTGCATGTTTGCATGATCAACCCCAACATTGTTGTTGTTGTGTTTTGCGTAGAGTTGCCTACAGGAGCTGAAGAGGCAGTTTCCAGACAGTCACAGAGTGAAGCGATTAGCAGGGATGCGTCTGGAGGCTCTGGAGAGGTAAGACACACCGCAGCACCATCTTAACACCATGGCCTTGAATTAGCTGTAAGGGAGGGTGAGGGGGGGTGGGGGGTTCTGGGACGTAAGTGGCAGGATGCGTGGGAAGGGAGGCTGTTTATTTTGCAAGCCACCGTTCCTTCTGCTAAGTGGAAAAGCGAGAGAGAACGGTTTAGCCTTTGGTAGTCCTGTGGCTCTTTTGCCTGAGCGAGGAATTCAGAAGATGGAAGTGGTCTTTCCCGCTATTATTCTGGGGTCCCTCTGTGCCCCCCCATAGTACTAAACATAGTACCTATATTCTGCGTTTCCTCTCTGAGAAAAATTCCCCTTGTCTCTATGCTTGAGGAAATAATTAAAGGTATAGTTCACCCAAAAATGAAAATTTGATGTTTATCTGCTTACCCCCAGGGCATCCAAGATGTAGGTGACTTTGTTTCTTCAATAGAACACAAACAAAGATTTTTAACTCAAACCGTTCCAGTCTGTCAGTCATTTAATAGAAGTGAATGGGTATCACGGCTTTGAGAGTCAAAAAAACATACACAAACAAAACCTAATTGAGATTGTAGATAGTGTCAATGGTCCATTTGAGAGATAGGTGACGGTAATGCACTTATAAGTCTGTGATTCGCCGTAAAGCAAGAAGAAGAAGACGCGTCACGCACCGGCTGTTGAGAATGCGCTCAGGACAGTTCGGACATTGCGGTGAATCAGAGGTAAAAAACTATATAAATACTGTTCAGTTTCTTGCACAGACCGATCGTTTTATGTCTTTACACATCAATGTATCGTCACGAGCCGCAGGGTTTAATTTGGTTTTGTTTGTGTATGTTTTTTTGACTCTCAAAGCCGTGATTCTTGATCCGTGATGCAACGGTTTGAGTTAAAAATCTTCGTTTGTGTTCTATTGAAGAAACAAAGTCACCTACATCTTGGATGCCCTGGGGGTAAGTAGATAAACATCAAATTTTCATTTTTGGGTGAACTATCCCTTTAAGAAGGCCATAAATTGATGTTAATGTATAGGATTTCAGATCTGTTTCAGTCTGCTCACCATATCTTCAACATGTTTATCAGTTATACCAGAGGTTGTTTCGTAATTGTGAATGATTACGCCTGCACAGTCAGATTAAATAAACTGCAAATTTGGATCTAATTGCCATCAGATGCTCGGCTTAAATGAAACTCTCCCACATGGTTGAATCCTACATAAATAGAGTAAGTCAAAGTGGCTGGTGCCATGTGAGATGTGCCAGAGAGTGATTGAGCTCTAATGTGGATGTGAGAAGAGGAGTGGCGTTGGAGCTAAATTATAATAAGAACCATAGCTGCTTCTGTTGTTGGTTGCAGGCTGAAACAGGTTTTGATCATAAGACCGGCTGCTAGCTTTGCAGGTTGTCCCTCGTAAAAAAACAAACAAACTCGATTTCATCTTTCATTCGACATGAAAAGTGAAGTGCTTATGGCATTGTCCTCCTATTCTTCAGAAAACACTGTATGAGATCAGCATCGTAATTCATAATGCCTTTTCAAACACTCTGTGCTCTCCAACCCTCAGTTCAGGTTGAAAGGCCCGTTGAGTGTATTTATTTATTTTTTTGCATCTGTAACTCATATACGTCTCTTCTCTGAATGCTTTTTAAACAAAATGCGCTTCGAAACGATGCCTGATTTGTGGTGGAAGTGCAGGCTGATTTGTTTTAGAGGTAAATCAAAGTGCAGGCAATCACGTTTGTGGATTACGCTCTTTTGTGGAGCTAGTAAACCTCACACAACACTGGCTATTTGAGGAGGTACAATAATGACTGTTTATTTCTGCCGCTTGGATACATAGTCTCAGTCACTATAGAAACAAGCCGCTGTGTATATAAAAAGTTGGTTACTGTGAACTTTATTTGATAGCCCTACTACTTAATTTCACATGACCGGTGTTCCTGTTGATTATCCTTAAGCATGATCTTTCTGTTGAAGGTATGAGGATGCCAATAAGCTGTATGATTCAATACTACAAGATGACCCGACTAATACGGTAAGCAAAAAAAAAGTGTGTTTGAAAGTTGTTTTGGTGTCTAAAAAGTTATTTTTTGTAAGATGTCAGCCATATAAGTTAAACGCTTTCTCCCTGCAGTGACCTCAGCTGCTAAAATCACACACACGCAAACGCAGTACTACAAGTGTGTGAGGGTAACAAAGACCATTGATTTATGGACTTCAGTTGCATTAAACACAGCCGTGGCAAACTCAGCAAAAATAAATGCCTTGTCTTTTGAAGATGGGGATTTATCGCTTTTCCTGAGACTCCATAGAGCGGTCCCAGAGGTGCTGATTTTTTCCCTTCGTTTTTTTTACCTTTAACCTTTAGATACCCTAAAGGAATAGTTCATCCAGAAATGAAAATTCGGTCTTCATTTAATCACCTGTATGTCATTACAACTGCATTGGG
The DNA here is from genome assembly GCF_001515645.1 of Sinocyclocheilus grahami. Lineage (NCBI taxonomy): Eukaryota > Metazoa > Chordata > Actinopteri > Cypriniformes > Cyprinidae > Sinocyclocheilus > Sinocyclocheilus grahami. Next base: position 222,673 of record NW_015505596.1, read on the forward strand.
TTTTATTTCCTCACAAAACAAATAGTTTTTAGAGTTTTAGTGATTGGGTTCTTGAGTTCAACTCAATGACTCCATGATCCACTAGAGGTGAGGATCAGTGAATAACAAATTAAATTTTGGTCAGATTTTTTACACAGTTACACTACCATTTAGGGCTGCACGATAAATCGCATGCGATATTTAATGTGCATCTTGTCAGTAAAGCCGGTTCTGTAATCAGCGGTAAATCTCCATCACGTGCGGGCTTTCACATGGAGTAGCATTTACTACACAGAGCCGTTGTTCACTGACAAGCTGCGCAAAATATGATCGTGGTTTTGCGCAGCTTGTCAGTGAACAACAGCTCTGTGTAGTAAAGGCTGCTCCATGTGAAAGCCCGCACGTGTGAGATTTACCGTATTATCAAGACGTATTATCAATGTTGAACACAGTTTTGCTGCTTAATATTTTTGTGAAACGTGATTCTTTTTTTCAGAATTCTTTCAATAGAAAGTTATATTATATATATATTATAAATGTCTTTACTGTCACTTTTGATCAATTTAATGCTTCTTTTGTGCATAGATACATTAATTTCTTTAAAAAATAAAATCTTACCTACTCCAAACTTTTGAACGGTAGTGTATTTTATTTTTGGGTGAACTTTCCCTTTAAAGTATGTGGTTCAGTCCTAAATTTATTTATTATTTATAGATCACTTAGGTATTAAAAGCCCAAATGTACCATTAGCTGTTGATTTGTCTTGTCTTGGCGTAACACATGAAGTCTGTTTTTTTTATTCACTTAATATTTATTTAGTGGAGTGTAAACTAATAAATTAGTTTTTAGTGGAGTGGTTTACAATATCCAAGTATGCTCCATGTTTTTCCAATATCTTTCCACCATCACCTCAAAACACATTTTGTTCTTGCATAAGGGCTGTGCAGCTATGCAAGAAAATAAATGTTTTAAAGTGTTTTCATAATCTTATTTGTTTTGGTCCTTCCCTGTAGACGCAAAACACGTCTTTACACATGGACTTGCTTAGATGTTTTAAACATTTTCTCTTGGCTGGCAAAGTGCGCATGAATAAGCGGATACTTTTGTTCTTTGGATATCATGCACGGATTCCACACTTCACCGTTCATCTGTTTTGAACACATGGAGGCTTTACTGGCAAAGTCAATAAACCCTCATATGCGCTCCGGCAGGACCCCCTTCCCCCTGGTGATCGCTCTCTCTGCCTGTTTTCTGCCTTAAAGGGATAGTTCACCCATAATTAAGAGTCTGTCATCATTTGCTCACCCTCATATTGTGCCAAACCTTAATGATTTTCTTTCTTCTATGATCAATTTTTAATAATGTCACTCTTTTGCATGCAATTATGATGAATGGGGAGCTTTTAAGTTTAAAAAAGTATGTAAAAACAGGATAAAAATATCATAAAATAATTAGATTTTTTTTTTTTTTTTTTTTATCTTCTGGAGTCATGAGCTTTAAAGTGTTATTCATTGATAATCTTCTTCTTCACTGGACTGTTAACTGTTTTGACTAGATCATTGAATAAGGGAGTTGAATTCAAGAACCAGATCAATCAGTCAAATTATGTATTGAACAGATCTGACTAGAAAAATAATTATTTCACACATCAGACATTGCTACTTCTCTCATTAACTTAACCTGCCAAGGAGAGAAAGAAACTACTTTTATGGACTTTTTTTTTTAGGTCTTTAGGGTCACTTTTTGGTGTTTTTTTTATCATTTGGGAGCATGACAGCCCCAGTGCTTATTCTGTTTTATGTTGAAAATTGGCCAGGATATTCTAAAAAAATAATAATAAAATAAAAATCACTTTTTGTGTTTCACTGAGGAAAGTCAAGCGGGTTTGGAACAAGTGAATAAATAATGACATAATTTTTATTTTGGGGTTTTCATTTTAAACTATTGCTTTAAGCTATCACCGTCTTCATCTTGTGGGCGCAAAAAAAAAAAAAAAAAACTCCTCTCGTCCCTGCATTTGTTATACCATTACCATTGATATTTATTTAACTATCTGTTACTGTTGGACCGAACTGCTCCTATCCGTCTTTCTCCCTCTGAAAACGAGAGGCCTGTACTGTTTGTTTTTTGTGCATTTCAACCGAGGCACTCACCCTATTCCCATGATCAAGGTTAAATTGCAAGCACATTTAAGGCCGTGTAAATGGGAAGTTGAGAAGATCGGTTCAAAACGGATATCATCAAACCAGTGCGGTTACGTTATTTTTCACAATCTAGTAATCATATCGCTTTGCCCCTCTGTTAACATCCAAAAGATATGAAACAAATTTCCCCTTGGGGAAATATGTTTCCCAGTGTCCGAGTGTTATCCAAGCCAAACACGCCTTGGGAAAGAATGTGGCAATACCATGATTTTTGCAAATGTCCCCATCAAAGTCTTGCCTTTTACATGAACTTTGTCTTCCGTATTAATAAAAACCATGAGGAGAAATATGATATTCCATTACTAAACAGCTGCAGGTAGAAATATAATATTTACACACATACCTTTTGTGAAATCTGGGTAAACTTAAAAAAATAAATAAAATCAAAATTGTTAAACATGGCTTTTTATTTATGAACTCTCATTTTAACCCAAATTTGAATCGTCACCATCAATATAATGAAAAGGTCCTTTTACACACAGTTCAGCAGGAAAATCACTGGAAAATACTGTCCAACCATGTCTCATTACCTCATCAGTCTCTCGCAGAAACCGGCTGTAACCATCATCTCCTAAAAGGAAATGTGCATTTGTGAATGATCACTCAGACAGCTGTCATTTTTTTTTTTTTTTTGAACCAGGAAGTCTGGGAAATGAAGTGAAATGGGCTGACAGATTCTTAAAGCTTTGCTTGATCGCTCTGTGAAATGTCATGCTGTAGGGCTTTACTCTTTCAGGATTTATAGAGGTGATTAGGTGGCTCTCTAAGTCAAAAGACCAAAACAGGCCATCAGTTAAGCTATCAGGGGCATGTTTTCACTGTGAAAAGCAGAAAAATCCCATGTCTTATTGTCACGCTGAATGCACATTGACAGAACATGGTAGGCTAGGCTTGGAAGGATTCACCCACTTCTGGAAATGGTGTAGGCGAGAACCATGTGAACCACCCTGACACAATTAGGTTCAGCCCTTATTTTTTTCTGATGGCCCTGAAAGAGATGTGCCTGTTTTCTGATACTTCCAAACGCAAGTCACCTCCTGTCAAATGCTGTGCATTTTGAGGGAGGGATTGAAAGAAAACCATTGAAGAGTCGTTGTGCAGTGGCAACTAGACTGTATTTTCCCACCATTCAATCCCAGGCGGGGTGACAAGAGGTTGTGGTATGGGAGGGATGACATCATCTAGGTCACCTGTCTGTAAATGCAAGGCTTATCTAAACGCTGTGTTGTTCAGTGGAATGGGATGAGGGCATGATCTAAGAAAATGGCGGAAAATTGGCGACTATTGTGAGGACTTGTGAGGCATCCCAGCATGCGGAGCTGAGATTGGAAACTGAACTGTTGTAATTATAGGCTGTGGAATAGATGTGGTACCCATTAACCAAAATTGTTGAATCAACAAAAATTGCTCAAGGTTTCTCTGCCATGGCGGTGTCCAAAAAATGTTCAAACTCCTAGCCCTTCCATCGCTCATTATGGTCCAATACCTACAGCAATGATATGGAGAAGTTCTTCCTGGCTTCTATCTATCTATCTATCTATCTATCTATCTATCTATCTATCTATCTATCTATCTATCTATCTATCTATCTATCTATCTATGAAGTGGTCTACCTTTACTCACCTAAAACAGTGCCAATTGCTGAACACTTAAATCTGTCTATCTATCCATCTATCTATCATTCTAACTATCGTTCGTTCATTCTGTCAGTCTACTTGCCTATGCATCTGTCTGTTTTGGTCTATCTGTCATTCGTTCGATCTATCCATCTGTTGTTTCTTCCGTCTATCCAACTATTGCTCATTCTATCCATCTGTCTATCTTTGAAGTGGTCTACCTTTACTCACCTAAAACAGTGCCAATTGCTGAACACTTAAATGTAATGTTAACAAGCTTTTTATTTTAACACTGATTGACATAGCAGGCTTACTGCATTCACTGAATTTCAGCACTCTCACTCTGTCTGTAAGCAGGATAAACATGGTTGTGTTTGTGAAAGCAATTGAAGTCAATGAGAATCCTCCTGAGGTTGACCCCTAGAATTACACGCAATTACAGTGCAGTACAAGATGGAGTTTGTAAAGGTCAAACAGATTTCTTCTGAACTGACACTGTTTTGGTCCAATTTTAATTTTTTAATTTTTTATACAGTTCTTAGAAAATTATCTGGCATTCGTTTTTTTGTATAACACTTAAAGAAGATACTTGTTTTTGTCTATAAAGTCAGTGGGGTCTAATGTTGCTTTGCACCCTTTTGACTTTCATTTGTATAGACAAGCACAGTTGAAACATTCTTCAGAATAAAATGTGACATGAGGATGAGTAAATGATGACAGAATGTCATTCTTGACTGAACTTTCTTTTAACATTGCTTCACGAGATTTGTATGTTCTCATGAATTTGGACTTTCATACATTTAGTCTTTTTTTCTGAAAGCACAACCTTCTTCTTTGAAATGACACTTTGTGAGACCGTTATTCTAAGCCTTTTGAACAGTTAGGGTGTGTTCACACTTGTAGTTCGGTTCGTTTGGTTCATTTGGTCCAGGCCAAAAAGGAAAATGATACATTTGGTCCTGGTCCACTTAGCATTCGCATTAGCATTTTTGACAGAGAACTTAAACACACCGAACCTAAAGGCATAGTGATACGTTCACAACCTGATTGGTCGGCTTGAATGACGTATATATCGTGATGGAACTCACCGAACACCCCAAACAAAAGGTGCATTAGACTTAAAGCGCTGCTGCGGGTGTATGATATCAAGCACCCATTAACCGATCGGTCTGCTCAGCACCGCTTTAAGTCGAGCACGCCTAATGCCGTCTGCTGGGCTAAGCGCACTCATTCTTGCGTGTACATATAATTTTATTTTCACCACCTGCAAACTCGCAAGGAGCTCATAAAAGGCACTTTACCTCATAGTTGCTGCATGTTTGCCCTCTGCTCATTTTGTTTTGGTTACACCGTGTTGTCAAATCATGTCGCATAGCGTCGCATCTTGTCTTTACTTCTTGTTTTTGGTTAGTTTAGAAGTATTTGGTCTGTGTTGCATCACATATTATTCAAACCGCACCAGAGTTCCTTTGGAAGCGGACCGAAACCCATCTTTTCAGCGGTCTCGGTCTGCTTGTTTGATGCGCACCAGGGTTCGGATGGCAGTGTTCACACTTACTCAAATGAACCGCACTAACAGAGCAATCGCACCAGAGTTCGTTTTAATTGAACCAAACATGACAAGTGTGAACACACCCTTAGATATAACTCGTTGACTGCTACTGATCATTTTTATCTTAAACCATTCTTAAGATTGTAGATTTGGTCTGGATACGTTGAAACCAGTAGCAGGTAATTCTCTGATTTAAGGATGATTTTGAAGTCGTGCCGGTACACCACAGCACTGAGAGTCAACTCCTCTTCACCCTGTGGGAACAACGTTTGCCTTTGAAATCCCTGGAGGTGGGCTCTCAACGGCAGTCTGAAAGTGGAGCCAGGGGTTGATAGAAGCAGCCAGGTCCTTCACGGTGAGAGCCACTCAGAAATGCTTAAAAAGAAAGAATCGCGAAGAAAATGAAATGCTGGCCTTTCCTAGATCACGTCGAAAGAAGCGAGAGGGAGGAAAAGAAATAAAGAGACTGAAATGGTTTGGAATAGCTCATTGTTTAATAAAGTTTCGTAAGACTCTCTGGTCTACCAGCCTCTGTATGTTTCTGTCAGTGCCAAGTGCACTAAGAGGAAACGAAAGACAGATATGGGGCCCGAGTAAATAACCTGAGGTCGCAAATAGTCTTCCGCCTTGTTCAGTACCAAGTACAAAGAAATCAGTTCTTTGGCAGAAACTGAACATTAGCAATAACATTTGATAGCTTAAACTATTTGGAATTGCCGTATGATTCCGTTCCAGTTTCTTGAAATACTTTTGGAGGATAAAGTTATATAGCTATACAGAAGGTATAGTAATCCAAACAGCTTGAGGTTGTAGCTATAGCCTTATTTCACCTGTCATCTGCAGCCCGGTAATGTGAAACCATGTCTTCCGCTGATCCAGTAAGTACTATCAGACTTGCGTACAGTAGGGGTTTGGCAGTTCATCAACTCTTTAGCTCGAGCAGCCAGTGAAGCAGGTTCGTCTGGCCGCCTGGTTGATGGATAAGTGGATTTGGAGTGGCGGTGGTATCATAGCAGTTCCAGATTTATGGCCTTTCAGACGTGACTCATGCCCGGCTTGATGGAGTTTGGTCCGTGCTGTGGTAGTAGGGAAGACCCACTCTATCAAGTGCCAGTTCATAAATAATATCTGGGGCACTTCTAACGGTAAAGCTTCTGCTCTTTGCTCTCCTTTCACCAGTGAAGGGAAAAAAGAGCCGCTCCTGGAAAAGTCGTCGAACCTGGCGTAATACTTTCTGATTCAGATTGATGAGATTCTAATCCGCCTGAAGGTCACTTCTGCATCGGAACAAGGCGGACGTTATTTGTGGCTGATGCAAGCTAGGCTTCATAAGTTTATGTGAATGCATATGGCCCATGGCTCTTTGGCAATGTGTTATTTTCACCACTTGAAATGGGTCTTTTCTTACTCTTCCTTATGTAAGCAGTGTCCTCGCTGTTGCTCATGCACCAGAATCCACAGGCTTTCTAATCTGATAAAGACATTACTTCTCGGTATCTGCTGTTATATTACTTATGACTTGAATGCAGTAATAATATGCTTTCAAGGAAATGTCATCTGGGACAATTTGATGGTGCAAGGCTATTTATTATAACACTGCCTCAGGTGAGGAAAAAAAGAACTGCACATGCACTTCTGCCCAATGACTGACAGCATTTAATTCTCCTCCATGACGTCCTATTTCAGAATTCATGAAAAACGGATTGACACTTTTAGGGTGTTGTGAGACCCCGTGTTTCCCACAGATTTACACACTATTTGTGATGGCACTTTCCCCAATGGAGGGAGGGATTGTTTTGTATTGTGTTATAATACAAAAAAGAGAAATGCTCCAATGCAAATATTTCAAATTACGAAGAACTTTATTTACATAATTAAACATCTCCCCCACACAATTCTACTTTTAGCACATTTTGCATCCTTTGTTTGAACATGCTATTTTACGGGGCTTTATGAAAAAATAATTTTGGAAAATTGAGAGGTAGAATTAAAGAAGGTAACATTACAGTCAATATCTTTTAGCCAATATCAGGTTATCTGCAGGTTTTTTTTTATTATTAAAATTTTAACACCTTTTTAAAGACCTGCATAAATACAATTAATACCATATGAGAAATGTCAGTGCTAACAAATTAAACCGTAATATGACAAAAAAAAACGTGATTTATAGTTACTTGACAATTAAGAAAAAGGATCAGTCAAAAGTATAAATTATTACATGCATTTAAAACATAAATATATCTTACTGTCTTAAGATTTTTATATTAGGGCATATTAGCTATCCACTGGCTCACATTTACAGCTGTGTGTTTGGTGCTTAAATAATATGATTCAATTTTCGCACTGTTCTTAACAAAAACAGCAGACAGGCTGATTGAAAATACAAATTCATTCTCTGACAGCAGGTGGCGCTTTTGGAACAGCAGAAATACAGTGGTTTCCCCGGTAACAGCTGTATGCAAATCAGTGCTCATTAACATAGATACTGTATGTATAGGTAGATGCCACATTCGATCGCTCCAGACACGTCGACATGTCTGCCATCTTGAAACACTTAATGTGTTGTCACTCAGAATACAAATCTGTGAGTTTCAAAATGATATTGCACAGCCTCTGTTTGTAAAGAAATTAAATAAAATAGCTGAAATTAAATTCCTGAAGAAATTGGATAACTTTTCACAGGTAAAAATGTTTTGTTTTGTGTTTTTAATGTATTTAGTCAATATTATAGGTTTTAAACTATAGTACATTTTAAATGTTGTGTTTGCTAAAGACTTCATCTTGTTGTATTGTGTTAGTTTAGCAAAATCATCTGGTGAAGTCTATTGCAGATATAGATATTCATACATGCATATAACTAGGGTTGCAGACATACAGGCAACTTGCTCTTGTGTGTTCACAGACCTGCTTTGATCATTCCAATATGGCAGATGGCTTACTTATAGCGGTCCACACTGTAAAAAGTAATTAGTTGAACTTACTTGGAAAACCTGTGGAAACTGATTGCCTCAAATTTCTCAAGCAAATTAGTTTATCATTTTTGAGTTAATAAAACTTACTGTAACTTTGTATAGGTAACTTGTGTATATGTATATGGTTACCAGAAAACTTGAGTGTTGCTAACTCAATTTGACAAGTTCAGCCAACTTAGAGATGTAAGTTAAGCTTAGTGCACAGAACTCAAACAAAACAGTTCTCTTAACAAGTCTGCTTTGTTCACATTACTAGACAAATGTGTGGAAACAGATTGCCTTAAATTTCTCAAGTAAGCTGTACTCAAAACTTAAAGTTGTTAATACAAAGACAGAAATAACAAAATATAATTTTGTGGTGTATAATATAGGTTTGAGTTTGAAAATTTGTAAATGTGAATTTTATATGTGATGTGAAACTTTGTTTGTAGCGTAATTTTATAAATTTTTTTTAGTTCTGTTTTGTGTTAAAACAAGAAAACATGAGGCCAGTTTGCCATAAGCCAGAAGTCTGGATATGCAAGACTCGGTCACAAATTGATGAAACTAAAATAAGACGTTTTGTGTAGATTAACTAGAACCACCAAAATCCCAAATGTTCTGTCCGAAGTGTTATTTGGTGACAGTCTGACCATGTTTAACGTCATTGTAATATGTCTAAATATTTTTTTTTTTTTTAGTGTAAATCTCAAAATCATTATTTGTCTGATCAAAACTCATAACATGGAGGTAAAATCCAACTCTGTTAGATGCCTTTGCTGTCCCTGTTGTTTTCAGAGTTTGATCAGCAGAACCCCAGGGGATTCTGGAGATTCCTTCAGCTCTCACAATACTATGATCATTTACACATGCCTCTTTCTTTCACTCTTCACTCTTTGCTCTTTTCTGTTGCTAACAAACACTTAAAACTCTAAAGCCCTAATCCTCTGTTGATGTCAACCCAACAGGCAGCAAGGAAGCGCAAGATCTCCATCCTGCGAGCACAGGGCAAAAGCAGTGAGGCCATCCGCGAGCTCAACGAATATCTGGAGCAGTGAGTGTTTTACAAGAGGATTTAGACCCCCCTTCCCCTCCACTTGTTAATTAAAAGGGGTTTTGCATTTGATTCAGTTGGCCCCCCAAGCCTTTCCCTGACCCCCCTTTTGTCCACAGTGGCCTTTCTGATGTGCTAACTACCACTACTCTGTCCTGCAGGTTTGTGGGAGACCAGGAAGCTTGGCATGAGCTGTCAGAACTCTACATCAATGAGCATGAGTAATGATTTCTTTCCTAATTTATTTTGTTGATTCTTTTTTTTTATATATATACTTATAAGAAGTTGATAAAACGTGATTGTTAATTAAATTGTCAAACTGACATACAGAAACAATGTAACTAGAACGTGTACACGTTTCTGGAAAAAAAGAAAACAAATATATATATATTTTATATATTATGGCAAAACAAGGAAAAGGCATTCTATAATATCTGCCTACTGGGTTTCAGTTAGCTCAAAAGAATTAATTATAGGAATCTGATGGAAAATACAAGATTAATTTTAACACATGTTAAAACCGTAAGTAAAATAAACATAAAAACAGTAGTTAATTCAGTCAGAATGTCAGTGTTAATGCTTTTTTTCACCATTTCAGTTGTTGGATGTTATTAGAGATTTTTCTTTTGATTTATCAGTATCAGTCAATATTGGATATTTAATTGTGCCTGCTATTTTTCCTATTTTTTGCACTTAAGATTGCTCACTTGAAGTTAATCTTTTTGAAAACATTAATAATTTAATAACACTGTTAAATGTAATCTTTAGCAAATCTAAAAATAATTTATTATTTTTTCATACTCTACATTATATTGTTTGATGTCTTAAATTCCCTTGTAGCATTTAAAATAATGGATTTTATTTTTCTAGTGTTTTAATTTTAATTTATTTAGACAAAATAGTATTGAATGTTTTATATCTGCCATTTATCAGTTGTGATATCAGTTATCAGTAACACAAAAATATTTATCAACTTGTTTGGAATTTCCTAGAATTTGAAAATGTCAGTGAATCCCTACTGAAAATAAATAAATAATTTTGAAACTGTTAGCATTATAAATACCAACAAATTGACTTTAGTGTGTTGTTTAGTTTTCAGATTGACTGCATTGAGTGTATTGTTACACAGTGTAGAAACTGGCATCTTTCTCATGAATGGCAAGAATGAAGAGGCAGCATATTCATGAGTTTTTCCTACCTTAACTATAAATGTAATTTTGTCTCATCAGAATAATTTAATCAGCTAAAAGTGATTAATCAGTTACCAATGCATTAGTAAAATGTCCAAAAGTTGTCCGTATGGAATGTGATGTTTAAGAGGGTTACAAGGTCGCATTCACCAGCATCTTGCAGGTCATTCTCAGGACCTTCGGCTGATGTGCGACGGTTGCTGCAGAGCTGTGGGACCCTCTGGAGTAAAAGACAGTGAAATGCCAGTCTCAGCCAGGGGCCTTGCTTAAAGCTCCGTGTCTGTTTGTCCTATGGAGTAGGGCCATAATAGGATTTGTTTCTTGAGCCCCCTGTCCAACTCCAGGAATAAGACTGCGCTCCCCTGCTGATATCTCTTTTGCCAGGGGTTTCTTTCTGCCAAGCATCAGGATTGTAGGAAACTTACTTTATGTCTCCTCTCCTCCATCCTTCTTTAATTGTTTTGGTCTTATTTTCCATGAGGGGGGCTAAGGGGTGTTAGTATGTGGGTGTGAGAGAGAAAAAAGTTGGTTGTCGTGGTCGGAGGGCACTGGCTGTAGGAATGCAGTTGCTCTGTGAGAGCACCGCTTATTAGATACCTCACGGTTTTGTGTAAAGGGCTTTATTGCTGTAGC
>NW_015505596.1:251430-272669 GCF_001515645.1 Sinocyclocheilus grahami
CGTCATTGTAATATGTCTAAATATTTTTTTTTTTTTTAGTGTAAATCTCAAAATCATTATTTGTCTGATCAAAACTCATAACATGGAGGTAAAATCAAACTCTGTTAGATGCCTTTGCTGTCCCTGTTGTTTTCAGAGTTTGATCAGCAGAACCCCAGGGGATTCTGGAGATTCCTTCAGCTCTCACAATACTATGATCATTTACACATGCCTCTTTCTTTCACTCTTCACTCTTTGCTCTTTTCTGTTGCTAACAAACACTTGAAACTCTAAAGCCCTAATCCTCTGTTGATGTCAACCCAACAGGCAGCAAGGAAGCGCAAGATCTCCATCCTGCGAGCACAGGGCAAAAGCAGTGAGGCCATCCGCGAGCTCAACGAATATCTGGAGCAGTGAGTGTTTTACAAGAGGATTTAGACCCCCCTTCCCCTCCACTTGTTAATTAAAAGGGGTTTTGCATTTGATTCAGTTGGCCCCCCAAGCCTTTCCCTGACCCCCCTTTTGTCCACAGTGGCCTTTCTGATGTGCTAACTACCACTACTCTGTCCTGCAGGTTTGTGGGAGACCAGGAAGCTTGGCATGAGCTGTCAGAACTCTACATCAATGAGCATGAGTAATGATTTCTTTCCTAATTTATTTTGTTGATTCTTTTTTTTTATATATATACTTATAAGAAGTTGATAAAACGTGATTGTTAATTAAATTGTCAAACTGACATACAGAAACAATGTAACTAGAACGTGTACACGTTTCTGGAAAAAAAGAAAACAAATATATATATATTTTATATATTATGGCAAAACAAGGAAAAGGCATTCTATAATATCTGCCTACTGGGTTTCAGTTAGCTCAAAAGAATTAATTATAGGAATCTGATGGAAAATACAAGATTAATTTTAACACATGTTAAAACCGTAAGTAAAATAAACATAAAAACAGTAGTTAATTCAGTCAGAATGTCAGTGTTAATGCTTTTTTTCACCATTTCAGTTGTTGGATGTTATTAGAGATTTTTCTTTTGATTTATCAGTATCAGTCAATATTGGATATTTAATTGTGCCTGCTATTTTTCCTATTTTTTGCACTTAAGATTGCTCACTTGAAGTTAATCTTTTTGAAAACATTAATAATTTAATAACACTGTTAAATGTAATCTTTAGCAAATCTAAAAATAATTTATTATTTTTTCATACTCTACATTATATTGTTTGATGTCTTAAATTCCCTTGTAGCATTTAAAATAATGGATTTTATTTTTCTAGTGTTTTAATTTTAATTTATTTAGACAAAATAGTATTGAATGTTTTATATCTGCCATTTATCAGTTGTGATATCAGTTATCAGTAACACAAAAATATTTATCAACTTGTTTGGAATTTCCTAGAATTTGAAAATGTCAGTGAATCCCTACTGAAAATAAATAATTTTGAAACTGTTAGCATTATAAATACCAACAAATTGACTTTAGTGTGTTGTTTAGTTTTCAGATTGACTGCATTGAGTGTATTGTTACACAGTGTAGAAACTGGCATCTTTCTCATGAATGGCAAGAATGAAGAGGCAGCATATTCATGAGTTTTTCCTACCTTAACTATAAATGTAATTTTGTCTCATCAGAATAATTTAATCAGCTAAAAGTGATTAATCAGTTACCAATGCATTAGTAAAATGTCCAAAAGTTGTCCGTATGGAATGTGATGTTTAAGAGGGTTACAAGGTCGCATTCACCAGCATCTTGCAGGTCATTCTCAGGACCTTCGGCTGATGTGCGACGGTTGCTGCAGAGCTGTGGGACCCTCTGGAGTAAAAGACAGTGAAATGCCAGTCTCAGCCAGGGGCCTTGCTTAAAGCTCCGTGTCTGTTTGTCCTATGGAGTAGGGCCATAATAGGATTTGTTTCTTGAGCCCCCTGTCCAACTCCAGGAATAAGACTGCACTCCCCTGCTGATATCTCTTTTGCCAGGGGTTTCTTTCTGCCAAGCATCAGGATTGTAGGAAACTTACTTTATGTCTCCTCTCCTCCATCCTTCTTTAATTGTTTTGGTCTTATTTTCCATGAGGGGGGCTAAGGGGTGTTAGTATGTGGGTGTGAGAGAGAAAAAAGTTGGTTGTCGTGGTCGGAGGGCACTGGCTGTAGGAATGCAGTTGCTCTGTGAGAGCACCGCTTATTAGATACCTCACGGTTTTGTGTAAAGGGCTTTATTGCTGTAGCAGACAGAGGAAATCCAGGGGTGAGAGGATTATCTGCCCGCTTAGCCCAACTTTTCTAATATCACACCATTCTCTGACAACCCCCTATCTATAGGCGTGTCAGTGTCACTCCTTTTCTTTCTTCCCCTTTCTTTTTCTTCTCTTTATTTCAGGTCACAGACTCGCTTTTTCGCTTCCCCTCCTCTTCCGGCAAAGCCTTCATTATCACATCTCTCTTCCACGCTGTGAAAGAACAGGAAAAAGGGGAAAAAGAGAAATTCCCAAGAGAATGAGGTGGCACCCATTCTCCCAACCAGTCAAAACAAGATGAAGACAAACAAACGCCACCCTACCAGCTGATTACACAGCTATGACGGATTACACAGCTATCTACACGAAGTCCGTAGTACAAATAGGCCACTAGTGGGCCATGCTTTTTAATGACGATTAAACCAATTATCACTTTGGTAAAGAAATATATCAAAGTGGTTTCTTTGGTGAATTATGTGCTAGGTGTAGGTTGCGATCTGTAGAACTAGCTGGTCTTAAGTGAGCTTTTTAAACCTCAAAATGTAAATTTATATTTCCCACCCAGTGTGGCTTTATATCTCAAAATGTGACTTGACTTATCTTACCATGATGCTTTAAACGTTATCTACAATTTAAAATCACATTGTGAAATATAAAGTTAGCGTTTTGGGATTTAAAGTAAAAATTGTGGGATGTACAGACAACTTTTGACAAAATCAAATAAAAAAGTTTGTTTTTTTCCCTACCCGAGACAGAAACATGCTTTCATATTTCAAATGGAGAACTGGTAGAGTTGGCCGTGTATAATGAATGCTCAGGTAGTGGGCGTTGAGTTCAGTAGTGATGTGGATTGATGCCTCCCTTGCTTTCTCTGCGTGTGTCTCTCTCTCTCTCACTCTTTGCATTGCTCCGCCACAGTTTAGGCCATGGTAGAAGCACATCTGAAAGTCTTTACGAAGAGGAAATGGTAATTGCAAGCAGTCTTCAACCTTCTGAGTGGCCTGATCTCACTGGCTCACTCCTCCAACCTCTTTGACTGTCTGTGTTGTTCTCTCACTCTCATTCTCCTCTCTTTGTATTCAAAGTCCCTTGAACATTTCCTAAAAGGCTAGATAGACTCATCATCTTGTGCGAGTCAGCAACGCCAACAGTCTTTTTCCACCAGAAAGAAAATCTTGTTTGCGTCAACACGTTTTTATTTCTGCCAGTCGTAAGATTAGCATGGACGTGCTCCAGCTCTGTTATACAATTTGATGTGTTGTGATAAGTTGATATATGTGCGTGAGCACGTACAGTGTGGGCCTCAATGTGTGGAGACAGAAAGTTTGCTAACAGTAGCTAAAAAAGCCATGCGGCTTTGGGGACTTGAGGCGGTAACGAGCCTTTCAACCCCATCCACAGCTTTTGGACACATTTGGCTCATTTTTGTGTCTTGCGGCTTTGTCGCAATAGTCCTGAAGTTCTTTTTGAAATTGTTTGTTTTTTTGGTGGGAGCATTGGGAAAATGTGCAGGCCCATGTTGTGTACTTATAAGGGAGAGAGTGTCTGAGACATGAAACTGTAAATTAGTGTGAGGTCAACGGCTTGGCAGTGATCTCATTTGGGAACTGCTCTTGAGAATGACCTTAGGACAGTCTTGAGATGTCAATGAAGAACCCAGGGACAGATTGGTAGACCAGATTCATCTTTGGCCTTCTAGAAAAGAGGCCATGGTGAATCTAGGGCAGAATTGCCACCTCTGTTGCAAAGCTTCACTCATCATTTGACCATATGGGTGTTCATACACAGATTTCCATTAACCCTCATAAAAGCTGATGAAAGGGAAACCTCAGACTGTCACATCTCCCGACTGTCAACGGGACCGAGCTTGCATTTGCTTAATCAGCCACAAAGCTACTGGGAGATGTTTTCTATGTTCTCCATTTTTCTCTCTCTCTCTTGTTTCATTCCCACAGTTATGCAAAAGCTGCTTTTTGTCTTGAAGAGCTGATGATGACGAATCCACATAATCACCTGTACTGCGAACAGTATGCCGAGGTATAGTAGCTTTCTCTCTTCCTGCCTGAAATAAATGTTCCTTTCAATTTAAGGTGATTTTTTTTTTTAAATAAACATTTTAAGCATTCTTTCAGAAAAATGTTTAATTGTGCCATTTGAAGCAATACATTTTAAATTGTTGAAATGTAATTATGCCTTCGCTAAAGATAAGAAAATACACAAAAAATACACAAACTTAGGAGTGGGCGATCTTCCCAAAATATATCATATCACGATTTTATAACTCACGATCCATGATCTGAATCATGATCTTCCCAATTTTGAGATGTACTATTGTAGCTTTCTCTCTTCCTGCCTGAAATAAATGTTCCTTTCAATTTAAGGTGATTTTTTTTTTAAATAAACATTTTAAGCATTCTTTCAGAAAAATGTTTAATTGTGCCATTTGAAGCAATACATTTTAAATTGTTGAAATGTAATTATGCCTTCGCTAAAGATAAGAAAATACACAAAAAATACACAAACTTAGGAGTGGGCGATCTTCCCAAAATATATCATATCACGATTTTATAACTCACGATCCATGATCTGAATCATGATCTTCCCAATTTTGAGATGTACTATTGAGAATATCCAGACTAGGAACAAGCCTATGACTTATCTATTTGCATAATTAAAAAAAAAAAAAAAACAGTAACGTTTTTGTATTAAAGGGTTACTCCACCCCAAAATGAAAATGTTGTCATTAATCGCTTACCCCCATGTCATTGCAAACCCGTAAAAGCTCCGTTCGTCATTTTGGATGAAAACCGGGAGGCTTGTGACTGTCCCATTGACTGCCAAGTAAATAACACTGTCAAGGCCCAGAAAAGTATGAAAGACATCGTCAAAATAGTTCATCTGCCATCAGTGGTTCAATCTGAATTTCATGAAGCGACGAGAATACTTTTTGTACGCAAAGAAAACAAAAAATAACGACTTTATTCAACAATTCGTCTCCTCCGTAGCGCCATTTTGGAGAGTATCCACTGAACTCAAACTGCGTATACTGTTCTGTGTCAGCCGCACCACACGGATACGCTGTTTTCGTTCAAATCAAAGTGTAAATAAACTTAGAAAATGTATCCGTGTGGTGCGGCTGACACAGACAAGTAGAACAGTAAACGCAGTTGTCAAATTGACAATCAATTGTCAAAAGGGTCTTTAAAACCAGAGTTAAACTTTAAAACACTGTATGAATTAAATATACACGATTCTGATTCTGATATATATGATTCTTATTAAAGTTATAAAGTGATTCAGTCAAGAGCAGTGAGTGATTTTCTGTGTTTTGACACCGACAGCAGTAGGTTTATTAGGCTGCTGTCTCTTTAAGACAAAATGCATGGATGTAATATACTACTGACACACATCCGATTTCTTTCCCAATTGTTTGTTCATTTAAGACTTAACTGACTTTACGTAAATACTCGCAAAGACAGACATTTTTTGACATATTTTTGTGTGCATTTGACGGTTTAAGTATACTTTGCTCTTCCGTGTTTTGCTCCGTGTCGGAGTGCGCACACAAAACGTATCTGAGGAACAGGCTCTTTCACAGTTAATGTGCTTTTAATAACTAAAATAAAGCATGTCCCACAGTAAACTGCCTTTTACGACAGTTGCGTTACATAATTTGACTGATTTAGGTGTTAAGCTCTTAAGGACAGGCAAAAGCACACCACTATAAATGGAAGGAATGGCATGTGGCACAATGATCGTTTTATTAAGATTAAAACTGAAACTAAAATTTAATTCATCACACTACTACTTTTAAGTCATGGCGAATACGTCACCATGCATGAAAAAAGCCATAATAGAGATGACACATGATGTAACTTGGCCAGTCACAGTCATGTAGTAGGCAGTTATTGCTGTAGTTTTAACATTATTACAAGAACATAAAAGATCACGATCTCTGCGATTCACTTAAAAAGATGATCGTGGACATTTTCAAGATCGATCACAATATTAAATCATCAGATCGCCCACCCTTACACAAACTATTAAGTTGTATTTTTATTTTTTTGTGAATGATCTTCTGTTTGAATATGTTTGTATATTTTGATCTCAAAATTTACTGTTAAAATAGATAAAAAGTTGCAGCATTTTTGTTGATGGGTTTTGAAAGAAGTCTATATACAGACATAAAAGTTGGCATCGGTTACTCTTATCTTAGTCATATCATTTTATATCTGCTATGTTAATCCAAGTTCTTTCCACCCCCCCCTAATCAATCTTAACCATGACCACATTTTTTCTTCCATTTAAAGGGGTTTTCCAACCCACTGTAAAATCTCATTGGTTTAACATCTTTATCCACGTGTTATTAAACATCCAGTATATTCTAGGGTTTGATTTTTGTTGCTTTGCAACATTACGCTTGTAATGTGGACAGAAAACACATCGTCCTATAAGCCAAAACTTTGGCACTTTTGCACTCTATGACTAACTGCATCCATCATGTTGTATGCTTGTATAGGATTTTCCTGTTTATTTAGATCATGTTCTGTTTATTTAGATCTCATGTCAGCTTTAAGTGTGCCTATAACACAACATCACCTTTCGGTTTCCTCTGCAATCTCCCTCAGGTAAAGTACACCCAGGGAGGTCTGGAAAACCTCGAGCTGGCCAGGAAGTATTTTGCGCAGGCACTGAAGCTTAACAACAGAAACATGAGGGCCTTGTTTGGCCTTTATATGGTAAGTTGTTCAGAAAACAGACACCTTCTATTTTTCTTTTCTCTTTTTTTTCTGCATGTGAATGGATCCCAGAGGCTGTGATTGGTTCACACAGGGGCAGTTGAAGTTGATGTTTCCAGTCCCTGTGTTGGAAAAACTCCGACCTGCAATTTTTTTTTGCTGTAACGTAACCCACCGGACCTTTGTAGGGCATTTCTCTGTTTATTTCAGAGATAAACAAACCTTTGAAAATAAAAGAATGGTAGAGAAATGGCAACCACACCATCACACGTGGCTCTGCTGGATAGGTTCAGGCAATATGTGTGCTGAATAAGCCTTTCATCTGTATTTATTTAAACAGGAAGTTGTCCATTAACACCAATGCATCATTTGTAAGTGACTCCTGACATATGAACACAAACAGCCAGCCAGGGGCAGAAGGCCGACAGAGGGGACACACAGGCCCTCTGTTCAAACATACACACACACCACACGCAAGCTTCAGTAGTTCAAACACAGAACCATGACAGTCATCAGCGCTCTTTGATGTGCGATTTGCACGTGAAACGAGGCCGGCAATAGCAGGATGTCGGTCAGTGCAACAAAACCAAGAGCCTGTTACCCGGTCATATGTAGTGAAAAACAAAAAAGTTGCAAAGTGGTTTTTTTTTTGTGTCATTGTTAACAAAAGTTGTAAAAATAATTCAAATAAGGCTAATATAGCTGAAGTAAAATAAGTTTTAAGTTAAATTACTAAAATTAGAAAAAGTAAAATAAAAATAAAGCTAAATAGAAATATATTAAAAAACAAATCAGAAAAAAATTACTAGAAAATCCAAAACGCCTGGAGAACTGGGGTAAAAAAAAAAAAAGGCTCCTGAGGGAAAACTGTGTAATCCAATGTCCCAAAAAGACTTGTGTATATATGTATTATAGTTCATTTTTCAAGATTGAAGCATTAGATTCTTTCGTTGATGAGTTTTCAGATTTTTTCTAATTAAAAAGCAATAATATGTCTTCCTGTTTTTTACATTTTTGTCTATTTAAATTCTGTTTACAAACTCACCACACACAGTAATGTACAATAACTGTCATTTCTTGAAAGCTAGTAATTTTCTGAAAAAAAAGACACCTTGCACTTGAAGATAGCACATTGTCTTATAATGGTATAGTCAAAAAACCAAAATGAGTGAAAACGGCCTATTTTAGCTTCAGGTTCTAAAGGGATAAACTTTTTTTTTTTTTTTTTAAACTGAAAAGTAAAAAAAAATAAATATATTTAAAAATATTAATAAATACTATAGTATTATATAAATAAAATAATAGCATATAAAATGTTTGAATATTTGCTTAAATTTTTCACTTGTCACTTTTAATTTTTTTTCTTGTCAGGTAAAATATTTTGATGAATAAATGACCATACTGACTAAATTCGAAGGACACTCTTGCCAAAAGACAATAAAAAAAACAGTATAAAAATGAATACAGATTGTGACTCAAGTGACCAAAAATGTTCCTTTACAGCTGCATCTCACCAACCTTACACACCCCAAACTCCAGAAGCCGAGGGATTTGCTGCCAGAAACAGAGATGAGGTTGATTGGTGTGCAGTTAAAGTTTCAGCACATCCATGGGGAAGGGCTTTCATGCTAGCCAACAGAGTCCTGCGAGCTCTGCTGAGCGGGTCTAATAGCAATAACGAGGGAAAGATGGAGGATTTGTGGTTGTGGAATGGAGATCTTGTAGTGGCTGGAGAGCATGATTCACGTTGCGCTATGCCATTCACACGCCACCTCCCTGACACTCCCAGGCCTGTCAGCACTGCCTATCCTATCTCTGATGCGAGACACATCAAGCGGTGTTAACAGAGCGCCCTGGCTTTTTTCACTACTCAACCAGGCTCAAAACCATCACATTTTCCACCCTTTAAAAAATACCCTTCATTGCCATCAGGGTTTAGCCATCCTTCCATTATGTGGGCTTTAAATGGGAGTCGATGGGTATTTATCTCATGACTCTTTTTTTGACGCTTTGCAGAAATGGTGATAGTCTAATCTTTATGTGTGTCCCCCAGCACTGTGGTCCATCTCACCTTTGTTTGTTGTCTCTTCTTCCGCAGTCGGCCAGTCACATCGCTGCCAGCCCAAAAGTTAGCGCAAAGGTAAAGAAGGACAACATGAAGTACGGCGCGTGGGCCGCTTCTCAGATTAGCAGAGCCTATCAGGTAAGAGGAGTGCATGAGTTACTGGTAGAGATGGGCAGTACAACTTAAATCTCTCCACAAAATGTTTTATATTTTACATAACTGTGGTAATGTTGATTTAGTTGATCTGAATTTATCAACTGATATTGCATTTTGTTTTTTTTAAACACTTTATAAATATATTTAATGTTTTAAATATTTTGAATATATATACATATATTTTCTTACGCTATCACAAACTTACCATTGACAGAAATAGTCAGCTCTACTGCCTTTTCTTTTGCATTGAAATCTTTATTACAAGCAATTCTGCAGTTCATAAAGAACTTTTTCCTACTTCCACAAGTGGTCAATCTATTATTGCCTTGTTTATCTAAAAGTGCTCTTTCCCTTTAAACCGAGCCAAACAGCCGTATGTGTTGACTGTGAAACACAGTAGACTTTAATAGTATGCATTTATGGTGTAATTACTAAATTTTCGTGCCAATCAATGTTATATATTTACTGCAAACAATGCGCTGTTGCATTAATTCTTCGCTTGCAGCGCAGCAATAGACTCTGTGTGGAAACGATCTCTGCACTGCTGCAGACGCACCGCTCCTGAACACCGCCGGACCGCAACCGTGTGCAGTGAACACTTTAATCCATTAACATGTGCACGAAAAAATATGCACCATGACACGTATGCACTGCAAACAGAGTAATGTGAACCTGGCATTATGTGTGTGCGCTGCGAGTGTGCATGAGCGCACAGTCTCCAGAAGAGCGCGCGAGCACTGAATGGTTAAACACGGGGAAGAGTTAAAATTTATGACACTGCCTCAACTGTGCAAATGACAATTCCTGTGTCAACTGTGCAGAGTGCAGCTCGCTTATAGATCGACGCGATGTGTGGTGATTTGAAGCCATTTGCGTATTTTGAGAGAGAAAGAGAGAGAGAGTGCGGTGATTCACTCACTCTGTTTGTGAAATTACGTCTCACACAAGGTTTTCAGATTACTTTATAAGTTATTTAATGAAGAAATATGAAGGTGAGTACCTCACCTTCAGCATTATTATTTATACATAATTATTTCACCTGCTCCGGACAGAGACTGAGACGGTGCCGCTGCATGTCGTGCCAAACCTCTCACGGCAGCATCATCAGCTTGAAATTGTTTTTTTGAGATCGGCCATTTTAGAGACCGCTGATCAAACATCCCAACGTGATTATCGGCCGATAGTGATAGTAGCTGATCAATCGGAACACCCCTAATGTATATATATTATATTTAAAATGACACATTATATTATGTATTATATACTTCTGTGTAAGTCAGTTTGGAGTCAGCAATATTTTTTTGTACTTATTACTTTTTCAGATTTTTTTAAAATACTTTTATTCAGCATGGACATATTAAATCAATAGTGACAGTAAAGACATTTATAATGTTACAATAGATTTCTATTACAAATAAATGATGTGTTTTTGAACTTTCTATTCATCACAGCGATCAATCGGAACACCCCTAATGTATATATATTATATTTAAAATGACACATTATATTATGTATTATATACTTCTGTGTAAGTCAGTTTGGAGTCAGCAATATTTTTTTGTACTTATTACTTTTTCAGATTTTTTTAAATACTTTTATTCAGCATGGACATATTAAATCAATAGTGACAGTAAAGACATTTATAATGTTACAATAGATTTCTATTACAAATAAATGATGTGTTTTTGAACTTTCTATTCATCACAGAATCCTGAAAAAAAAGTATTTCAGCAATAATAAGAAATGTTACTTAAGCACCAAATCAATATATTAAAATCCTTTCTGTTACACTGAAGACTGGAGTATTAGCTGCGGAAAATTCAACTTTGCTATCACTGGAATTTTTATATGTAGAATTTAATATATATGAAAATAGAAAACAGTATTTCATAGTATTACTGTTCTGATACTAACTAGATGTAGCCTCTGTGAGCTTAAGAGACTTCTTTCAAAAACATTAAAAAAAAAAACCTTTTGAATGTTAGTGTATTTATCACTCTTTTTTGCATTAAGTAGAAGCCATTGGGGGGATGCATGGCAGGACGTGTCAAAATGCTAATTACAGTGTTCTGTTTGATGTTTTGATCCTTTAAATCATGCCACAGATATACCGTGTTATAACAAAATCTCTACCCAGTCATACTGCCCAGACCTAGTTACTGGCAGTGCCGTTTGGCTGCCTGGGTTCTTTCTTTTTCTGTCTTGCAGGCGCAGTCTGATATACAGACAGTGGAGTACATCCCCAGACAGTGAGCGTATGCCATGCCTTCACGCTGGGTCTGTGCTGAACACGCGTGCCTGGGCAGAGCGCAGCTAATGTGTTGACTTAAGCCCACGGGGCCTGGCATTGTGTTACGCAGCTGTTTTCTATGTCTGCATGCTAAAGCGCCACTATCCCTATGAAGCAGAACAGCTGGTGCCAAACACAGGCTTCGGGAGTTAGCAAGGGGAAAATATACAGCGCGCACACCACGGCTGCAAAGGGAGGCAATAATGATAGCAGAAGAGAGGAAAATATGAAGTGCAGTGCGCATGGTATCACTAAAGCGGTTTATACTGTTGCCATGGTACACAGAACGTAAATATTATATAAGAAATCTTAACTGCCATCAGGGTGATATACATTGCTTTTTTAAGGATTGACAGTTAAAAGTGTAATAAAGGGGCCCTTAGTCAGCAAGTAGGGCCATCAGGGGCCACACACACACACACACACACAAGTGTACCCTTGAAATGTTTTCTGTGTGGTTGGAGGGCTCCTGTCACACACTGTTGATGGAGCCCCCTTTGACATGTTGGTGGGCATCTCCGTTCCAAAGAGGGGTTACCACAAGAGCAGTCTGATCAGAATAAACTAGATCTTGCCATTAAAGGCATAGTTCATCCAAAAATGAAAACTGTCATCACTTACACACCCTCATGACTTTCACTCTTTTATAGAACACACAAAAAATACATTTTAAAGTATCTTTCAACTGTTGTCCATACAATGGAAGGCAATCCAAAACAACTTTGGCTTCATTTGACTTTTATAATACTGAGACCCCTTTTTCAGAATATCTTCTGTGTTCTACAGAAGAAAGTAAGTGATACAGGTTTGGACATGAATAAATATTGACAATTTTAATTTTTGTGTCAGCTATGCCATTAATGCTAAAGAGGCCAATAAAATGTGCATTGTTTCTTTTTTAAAGGTCTTTCATAGAATTAAACATCCAAGGACTGTTTTCCACTTTCAAAAGTAACTAGCCTCAGGGTGGTTTAAAACTTGGCTGGGCTTCTGTTGGAATTTCCAGACCACCCAATAATGGATATTAATGTTCCTTTCGTTCCTTCTGTCTTGCTTCACACAATCATCAGTAGCTTTCTAGATTCCTCCCATTCACTGATCTGTATGCCTCAGGAGAGAATTTACTCACGAGAACGTCATTGCTTATGGATGGCAGTCATTCTGACACTGTGTCCTAACCATAGCATCAGCAGCATTATGCGTCAAGACTTTGTGACTGTGCTTAGTTCCTATTTTTGTCACGTTATGCCTGGTAGTCCCTCCCACAGTGAAATCTCGTTGGAAAGAAAACTTGCTCCATGTGGTTTTATTTTAAACATAAAATACGTTTTGATTGATTGGCTGATTGATAGTCACTTCGTGCAACTTTAAGACGAGGTGTTATGTACAGTCTTTTGTCAAAACAAGATATCTGCTGACAGTGTTGGTGCTTGGGAGGTATTGCATATGATACACAGATTTTTTTTGACATACACAATGAGTCAGAGACTTTGATGTTGCTTATAAGAGAAGGCTGAAACCTTGAAATGCTGTGCTAGAATCATGTGTGTCCTTTAGTGATGCAGATATGGTGAAACGGCTTTGAATATGCACGAAGGAATTAACCCAAAGCTGTTCAGAATAAGCCATTTATCCTAAACCTTGTTCACTGTACCTGAAAGCACATTGGTTGTATTGGGGTCAGCATAACCTGTTGTATTCCTTGCTTTGAAGATCTTCTGAGGTCTTTCAAAGAGAAATTGAGTCACCCTTTAGCAGAGTAGCTTTGATTGATGAGGTCTTCTGAAGGTTAACGTTGCCTCCACACTTTGTTGGTTTGCATGCCTTTATTTGATGGTACTGGCAAGTCACTTTCTGGCCACGGTTGACGTCCTCAGACAATTATTCGAATTGAATTTGATGGCACATTTTCTACTCAACTCACTCCTTTTTCCTCTTAGTGCTTTCTGTGTTTGACTTTGAGCATAAATACATTAAATTCATCCTTCTGTTTCAATATAGGGCTAATAATTCACTGCTGATATCACTCAGCCACAGCGACTGTCAAAGCCTGAGTCAGTCCACGTTTCATAATAGTCATATAGACAGATGACTCACTTCGCTGATGAATTAGGGTGCAACAGAGGGCTTCTGATGCGTAATGCCATAGCCCTCAGTCACAGCAGATTGAGTGATACGACAGGGTCGAACCATCATAGAACACTCAGAAATAAAAGGCGCACGCATATTGCTTTATTTCATGAGTGAGTAATCGCAATTACTCAGTCACCACGTGTTTGCCACAATCAGTGCAAACATGAAAACATTGGCATTGAGTCAGCATGTTTACATGTCTAACTGCTTTGAAATGCATGATATGCTTGGACTGCTGAACATCAAGTAGTCCTCTGTGCCCTTTGTAGATGCCCTTGACTTTTGCTCTCGTCTAAAACGTGATGGAATCCATCATTCAGAAGAAACCACACAGCTCAATTGTGCAACAATGTGGGGATTTTGGGAGAATGCTGGGAACGGCAGCCTGGCACAGACCACATATCAGCTCTGTTAATCTAGTGATGTTTCCCAGTAAGAAAAGAACATTTGTCTCTCTGTATGTGTACATGTCCAGCGGGACCCATTAATTACTTGCACTGCGAAGCTAAGAAATGACACTGCCATGTTCTCGGCCATGCTTTGTGTGCTTTCTTTCTGTTTGCCCAATGAGTTCATTGGGATGACTGGCTCCTTCCTTCTACAAGCGCACCCACGGCCCATTACAATGCAGATGTTTCCTCCGAGGAGGTCTAGAATACCTGGATAAAGTTGTCTGTTAGCATTCCCATTCATGTCAATGGCAGTTTTTCAGTTGGCACAATTTGAAACTTGACATCTTTGCGTGGGGCATATATGCAAATCGGCATATTGAAAGGATTTCTGAAGAATAACTGAAGAGTTAAGAGTTATTGCTGCAAAAAAAAAATTCAGCTTTGCCATCACTGGAATAAATAACATTTTAAAATATATTAAAATAGAAATGTTATTTAAATTGTAATGATATTTCAAATTTGTACTGTTTTTACTGCATTTTGCAGACTGAATGAGCAAAAGAGACTTCTTTTTGAAACATTAAAAATCTTACAGACCCCAAATTTTGAAAGGTCAAATCGTGTGTGTATCAGTGCTGTCAAATCATTAATAATTTTTTTCTGAAATTAATCGCGATTAATCTCACCTAACATTAAAAATTTTTTATTTACTTTTATATTGCAATAATTTCACATTTAATCTTCAAATTAATGTAGAAACAACAACAACGACAGTATATTTTAAATATTTGTTTAATGGCATCTTATTTATGACTTAAGATGAGTATCACTGATGCCAATACTACTGATGTATCTGAAATAGTTTTTCCTAATATTTAACCATTGACTGGCCAATCAACATTACAGTATAATTGAGAGCTACCAAATTTAACATTTTTTAGACTTAAAAAAATAACTAATTTATCTTAGACTTTAACTAATAATCGAATTTAATATTCACATAAACCCATTATAATTTCATATTTACCTGTGCCCTTCAGCAAGTAGGAAATAAACAGAAATTGAATCAAACACTAAATTTTAAATTAAATATAGTGAATCCTTGTCTGCTTTAAGAGCTGCTACTGCTGCTGCTGAACATGACACAGATCTGACACACATCGTATTTTCTTACAACTCTTTACCTTTTTTGACCCATTTCAGGTTTTAAAGTCTCTACTAATGAGCTGACGAGTTGAATGGGGTGTGTTAGATGAGGGAGACAATGCTGGGGTGGTCCAGGACAGTTTTGAAAACCACTGCATTTCAGAGACATGTTCTTAAATGTGACTCATATATAACAAATACTTGCATTAAACAAAAAAAAATGTAGCGCATGCAAAAGCGTGTTAATTTTGACAGCACTAGTGTGGGTGGGTGTGTGTGTGTGTGTGTGTGTGTGTGTGTGTATATACAGTGGGGAAAAAAAGTATTTAGTCAGTCTTTCATCAAAGATGTCCTAAATCCAAAACAATAACCGTTCTTTTTTTAGGACAACTTTGATGAACTTTTTTGATTAACTTCAAATCTTGACTGCTATGTATATATATACAGTGGGTACGGAAAGTATTCAGACCCCCTTAAATTTTTCACTCTTTGTTATATTGCAGCCATTTGCTAAAATCATTTAAGTTACTTTTTTTTCCTCATTAATGTACACACAGCACCCCATATTGACAGAAAAACACAGAATTGTTGACATTTTTGCAGATTTATTGGATGAGTTCATTAACCCGCTAACTAATTGCTTCAGTTTACTGGTGTCACAGTTCATTTTTTGTTTGAAACAAGATATTTATCTTAAAAAAAAAAAAAAAAACATTGTTTCCTATGGTGTTAATTTTTCTCATATTTTGGTCAATCATCATGATGCTCATTTTTTGTGTAGTTACAACATCTACCAGCAGGGCTTAACAGGTTATGCTAGGCAGCCAAACCTTAACCTCTTAATTTCCTCCAAAACACCTAACACAACTGCTGCTTCAGCCAGAGTTGCTGTGGTGATCGGGACACGTCACAGACGTCAGACGTGACTAACGAGGAGAAACAGAAAGCACAGCCTTTAATGGATAGTGCATTGGCTTATTATGTCAAATGCTGGAGGGGAGGATAGAGAAGTGAGCTTTGGCCGATATGCTCAATTTGTCCAGTTTGAGCGAGGCACAGGGACTCTTAGCAGATGAGTCACAGGCGGATGTGGCAAGAGGGTGTAAGTATGCTTGGCCATGGGGGCTGTCGGCTAATGGGTCTTTGTGAGTGAGCTTGTAAGTGACTCATTAGGCCGTAGTATCCCTCTTATCCTTTTACTCTCATAGGGCGAACAAGGAGAGACGAAGAGAAATCTGCGGCAGCATCTCAATTACTCTGCTAGTGCAGACAAATGCGTCATCACCATTTTAACAATTTTTGAGCCAGTAAGTTTGATTTTCAGTGGAGCTAAAATTTAAAATAAAGTTGCAGGTTGATTTTTGTGAATTCAATTAAAATATAAAATACTTATAGCTAATAAGCTTTAGTTAGAGCCAAGAAATGTGATTTGAAGTGACGTGACGCGTAGGCCAAAGTATGGTGTCACATACTCGGAATTTCTGCTCTGCATTTAACCCATCTAAGTGCACACACACAGCAGCGAGTAGTGAACACACACACACCATAAACACACACCCGGAGCAGTGGGCTGCCATTTTTGCTGTGGCGCCCCTGGAGCAGTTGGGGGTTTGGTATCTTGCTCAAGGGTCTCACCTCAGTTGTAGTATTGAAGGCGGAAGAGAGCTCTGGTTATTCACTCCCCCCACCTACAATCCCTACCGGTACCGAGACTCAATCCTGTGTCCTTTGGGGTACAAGTCCGACCCACTAACCATTAGGCCACGACTGCCTAATGGTTAGAATAGAGTACTTGCTAGGCACAGAGCAACACAATTCATCAGTTTTTGCTTGGTTTTCCTGAAAGAGACAGAACAAGTTTAAATGCACAGAATCAATTTAGTCAAAATGTGTGTACTCTAGCACATTAACACAACCCTAGGTTGCTTCAAAGGTGTACTAGGGAGTCTCCAGGAAATAAAATATTAAAATATCCCATGTACTAGGTGTAATAGGTGCATTTTCTAATTTAGGCACCCTAGGATAGGGCTTTAAATTTCAAAGATTTGTAATGATGGTCATTACGTACTCTTCACCCTCTTAGAGCAAGTCTGAAGTGTTTTATGAGTGCAGCTCCTGCAAGGAGATTTGGAAATTGAGTGCAAATACTTTATCTTTTAGCATTAGTATGTCATGGAGTCTGACGCGCCACAGTGTTTGTGTTAAAACGTAATATGTAAATGGAATGATGTCCTTTTATCAACCCCTCTCTCTGTCTCTCCTAGATGGCGGGCCGTGGGAAGAAAGAGAACAAATGCTCGGTGAAGGCGGTGGAGGAAATGTTGGAGTCCATGCAGATCACCATGTCTTAAACCTCAGCTCTGTCCCCCCTTCCCACAATCTCTGTCACCACAACACCATGGCAGCTCTCCCTGCTCACTAGAGTACACCACCACCACCACCCACAGACCAGACCACCCAACCCAACCACCTCTATATCAGGTCATCCATCTTTGTATTGTTTTGAGGTCTCCGGGTAGGCATTAGACACCCAGAACCAATCCACACAGTTTCTCGATCCAAAAACATTGTAAATGGAATGATGTCCTTTCATCAACCCCTCTCTCTGTCTCTCCTAGATGGCGGGCCGTGGGAAGAAAGAGAACAAATGCTCGGTGAAGGCGGTGGAGGAAATGTTGGAGTCCATGCAGATCACCATGTCTTAAACCTCAGCTCTGTCCCCCCTTCCCACAATCTCTGTCACCACAACACCATGGCAGCTCTCCCTGCTCACTAGAGTACACCACCACCACCACCCACAGACCAGACCACCCAACCCAACCACCTCTATATCAGGTCATCCATCTTTGTATTGTTTTGAGGTCTCCGGGTAGGCATTAGACACCCAGAACCAATCCACACAGTTTCTCGATTCAACCTTCAGCACTCCTTTATTTATTATTAAGAGCTTATCGTTGGGTCGATTGATAGAATCAAATGCGTTTGCGATGGAAGTGACCATGAAAAGGAAAATCTATGTAATGTTTCTAGTTCGGTCAGTTCTTGTAGTTTATAAGGGTTTGATTAGAGAGTAAACTTAGAGAAGATGGAAATGTACTTACTGTATGTGCAAGAAACTGATGTCATGACTGATCTTAGCAAAATAAAGGAACCAGCTGGAAGATCAGCTAAAAATCAGTTTCTTTCTTAGCAAAATAAAAGACTGCATTTTTTGACTAACCATACCAATGTTTTGGTGGGTCTTCATTTATCAATTGTCTGTTTCATGCATTGAAATCCAAGGAGCATTTCTTCTGTCTCGCCTGGTTTTCTTGGAATGTTTTGACTAGTCGTTTTAAATCGCACAACTGGAAGATCAGCTAAGAACCCGTTTCTTTTTCAGCAAAATAAAAGACTGCATTTTTATGACTAACTATAACAATACTTTGGTGGCTCTTCATTGATCAATTATCTGTTTCATGCATAGATTTCAAAGGATAATTTTTTTCTGTCTTGCCATGTTTTCAAGGAATGTTTCGACTTGTTGTTTTCAATCACCCAGCTCAAAAATCTGCTCTTCTCCGTGCCGCTGTAAGCTAATGAGCGGTTAGAAGCCTGTTCAGACCACCCTTGGACCACTGAATGATAATAGCAATAAAGAAAATAATAATCGCCATTACTATGGTCATATTATGTGCCCTCAGAAGACTTCAAGAAGTGATAATGCCCCAGCTTCATGCTACCCCATTGGGCAGCTGCGGGGATCTGCTGAAATACTTAAGAGCAACAGAACTTCCCATTAAAAGAAGGCTGAGCTGCAGGCAGTCTCTCACTCCCGACAATCCGACTGGGACTCGTGCCCTTCAGTTACAGCAAGACAATCAGAAAAGCTCAGGCGGTAATTAAAACAAAAGCACTTTGAATGCATAAATTTGAGTTTTTCTCAAGTGGCAGGAAGGGAAAGATTGAGAGAGGCTGTGAAAAGGAGGTCTGGTTTCCTTCTGCACTCATTTGTAACAGTCACATCGCTTTCGGGACTAAATGAGCGTTATTTTCTCACTCACCCGTGCCGGGTCAGCTGCTACTTCCATCTCTTTTGTTTATTAAGTCGTGGCAATTGTCTCATAATTTCACATGCAGTCCGGTGGAAAAGTTGAGCGTTGACTTTATTGCCTCTCTTTTTTTTTTCCCCCTTGTGGACCGACTGACTTGTTAAGGGGCTTGAAAGCCTGAAGTGGGAGTGGTGAAAGTCATTTACTCATCAGTTTTAATACTTTGGTCAGTGGATGTGTCTGCGTTTGATTTCGCATTCCAAGCTCACAGAACCGACGAAAGCCTGGGGACCGCAGAGGGAGACTGACAGAGCGGTTATTTTTACAGGAACCACTGCATTGAAGTGTAGCTTTTTGAGGAACCATCAAGGATGGTTCATTTGAGAGAGCAGATCATTTACATGTGGATCCTTGTCTCCAAGGCAACTAGGAATGGAAGAAGTCAATGCCCTCTCTTGTAAAGGTCATTAAAGGCTTGTAAGTGGTCTGTAAAAGAACATGTCAATCACTTTGATGTGTGAGTGATGTGCAAGACCCACAAAACTGGCCTTCAACTTAACGCAATAGTGCCATCTGTAGTCAGGAGGGTGTTTTCTTTTCCTCCTCTTTTCCAACTTTTCCTCTTATGTTCCTCTTTTCCAAGTTTAGGAATCTTTTCATGAAAAGTAAGAAGTTTTTAGAAAGAGGAAGTTGAAGAGTCATCCAATTCACACTTGAAAATAATTTGCCAAGATGCTCTGGTGTAACATGAGACATGCTATAATCAGGTAGCAACTATTGCAATTTATGGGAATGTGTTTATATAGTGTTGTTCATCATCAGCACGGAAACAGAGTAAAAACGGCTGCATCTGATTTAGTGTTCCAGTAATCACAGCTCTAATTTCTGCGGTGCCTTCTTAGGAAGATGGAAAATCAGCTGAACCAGACTCTCCTTCATGCCAAAAAGGTCCAACAGCTGGAGCATTTAAATGCTATGCCATTGAGGTCAAAGACAAAGCACTGTGGATTAGTTGTTCATGTTATTTCTAATTCCTTTAGATTATGTCACAGCTCAACTTTAGATCTACGCCGGAACAGCAAGCTTGTGAATTGGTCCACTGATCTATTATGTATGGACGCAGTTTCCACCTCAAGAGTAAAAATTGTAAAGGTAATTGCATCCTATTTTACAAATACAACTTTGTTTCTCATAATTGAATTTATATTTCACATCACTTTATATCTCGCAATGAGATTGTTTCTTGCACTTGCAACTTTTTCTTGTAAATTGGAGCTTTAAATATCACAATGTGACTTTGCAATATGACTTTAAATATTGCATCATGACCATATCTCATAAACCTCATATTCTCAAAAATGTGACTATATTTTGTCTCGCAATTGCGACTTTCTCATATTTTTTACTTTATATCTCGCAATTTTGACATGCTCAACTTCTCATAATTGTGATATTACATTTCACAATGTGACTTCTAAAAATATGAATTACATTTGCAACTTTCTTTCCTTGTGATTGTCACTATATCTTGCAATTGTGACCTTTTTTGCAACTCTCACAATGTGACTTAGTATCTTGCTTGTATGACATTATATATCATAATTTCATATCTCACAATTAAAACATTTCTGGTTTATGCCTGCTCATAATTCAGTGTAAAGAGGTAATGCTGCATTGATGTCAGACTAAATGATGCCTTTTTTCAGCCCCTAGTATCAAAGTATACCGTTGCAGTTGCTTTGTAAATGCATTTATGCCACCTCTAAGCAGCATTAAACAGTCATGTGTAAACAGGGGCGCCGCTAGCAATTTTGGGCCCTATGAAAGAATATGAGGTTGGGCCCCCTACCGCACCAAACATACACTAAATTGCCAAAAGTATTGGGACACCCCCTTCTAATGAACAGGTTTGACTACTTTAGTAATTTCCATGAGTACAAATCTTAATGTTTAAGCATAGAATGATATTCTAGGGAACTGTGTGCTTCTAATTTTATACCAATAGTTTGAACAGGACCATTTTCTATTCTAACACGACAATGCCTCTGTGTATAAGGCAAGGTTTAAA